>NC_083340.1:143363778-143367563 GCF_019175385.1 Lycium barbarum | reverse complement strand
CTCCTTCTTGTTTTCTTCAATTCGAGGGGCGTTCAGCCACTTGACTGGTTGGAGAGGGACAATGTAGTGTATTTCTCGAACAAAACGAGTTCCTTGTGATGTATTGAATCTTCAATGAACTTCCATCAGCACTTCAGATTGATCTTGAGGAAGAACGTTTCGTGGATCTCTCCTTGCTTGTTAGAGAACCTTGGAGAAGACTATGTAGTTGATCCTTTCTTGTGATCGATTTTAGCACTATCATGGTTCGCTTCGGCCATGTCATTAGCGTCAATGATGATCTTTCCATCTCTCACCAACGTCATGATCTTCTCCTTTAAGACGAAGCATCTTGTTGTAGGGTGACTGACGATGCGGTGATATTTGCAATACTTGGGATCATCGACTTTGTTGGCTTCATCAGGTCGCTTTGACTCTGGAAGTTCAATGACTTTCTTGGCCAGCAACTCGTCGAGAATCGCGGGGACGTCAGAATCAGGGAAAGGATAGGCCTTCGCTTCTAACTCCTTCAAGGTTGGCTGGCTTTTCTCTTCTCTCGGCCGCGGACTTGGAGATTTTTCTTTCCACTTTTTCTTAGTGGGGGACTTTACAGAAGTTGCTCCCACCACCATGGATTCTTTAGTTTGGTATTTTGACGGTTGATTGAATTCTTTAGCTTCCTTCCTCGGATCGAAAACAGGTGAAGTCTTTCCGTGGCTTGCAATACTCAACTCCATGTCATGAGCTCGTGTCGCCAATTCTTCGAAAGTGCGTGGCTTGATTCCTTGGAGGATATACACAAGACCCCAATGCATTCCTTGGGTGCACATCTCGACGGCAGAAGTTTCTGAGAGGCGATCCTTGCAATCTAAACTTAATGCTCGCCACCGATTGATGAAGTCCACTACTGGTTCATCTTTCCTTTGCTTGGTGTTCGTCAACTCCATCATACTCACTATACGACGAGTGCTATAAAAACGGTTAAGGAATTCACCTTCAAGTTGCTCCCAACTATCGATTGACTCAGGCTCTAAATCGATGTACCAATCAAAGGCATTTCCTTTCAATGAGCGCACAAACTGCTTGACAAGGAGATCGCCGTGTGTATCAGCCTTGCTGCAAGTTTCGACAAAATAAAATGGGCGATGTGTTGTCTTGGGTTGCCCTTCCCATCAAATTGTTGCTACTTTGGTGGCTAATAGCCAGTTGGCATCGACAGACAATCAATCCGCTTGGAATACGGCTTTGAGTAACCTAGGGAGCTTTGTGGTGGACCACCATATTGACCTCTGATGGTGTTCGTTATCATGTCTTGCAATTGTTGGACCGTCAACGCGGCTACAAAAACAGACTGATTTTTGTTTTGAGCGTTGGATGACTTGGTAGGAGATTCAGCAACGAACTTTGCTTGAAGTGTTGGGTTGTGACTTGACTCGCCAGGGCTGTAGAGTTCCAGTTTGCTCATAAGTTGGGCGATCTGACGGTTTTTTTCTTCCACGGACTTTTTCAAGGAATCAATGGTTTGCGCCATCGCAGTAAGCTGCTCGTCCACGTCGGTGGTGTTGGTCACCAAAGCGTTGACCACGGTTGAAGTAGACGAATCCGCCGAGTCCTCTCACTTCGTTCGAGTTGAATTACATCCACCCTCGAACTCATCAAGGTTGGATTCTGATTGAGAATCCGCATCGGATAGAGAACACGAGATGTTGCCCCCATTGTTGAAGATTTGCTCTTCTCAGGCATCTCCAGGGAGATGAAGTATTTGTCTTTGTCGATTCCACTAGATCTGAGCCTGCTACGTGTCATCAGGCCAGTGCGATCACCTTCAACGGACGCAACAGCGTAGATATTGTTGCATGGGATGTTGTTGCTCTTCCTTGAGGCCATCACAGCAGTTGGCTCCAGAGTCTGCAGATCTGATTTGTGAGAGAAAGAGATGAAGGGCAGAGTTGGTCCCACCGGGCGTGCCAGAAATTTGTTCGTGACAAATTTGGAATATAGAAAATAAATAACTGCAATCACAAAACAAATATGAGCAAAAATCATTTTATTGAGAAATCTTTGAGTACAACTCCAAGTATCCCCTGATTCTTGTCTCCAAGTTGTTCGCCTTGATTCGAGGGCTGAAGCAGCGTCTTTCTCGAATGAAGGATGATGTGGACCTCCTCGTGATGTATTTGATCTCCGAGAAAGTCGGGCAGCACTTCGGGTTGATCTTGAGGAAGAACTTCTCTTGATCACTTCACCCTTGCTAGAGAACTTTAAGAAAGACGATGTAGTCGATGTCTTGATCTCCTTGTGAATCTTCCAAGATGTTATGGAATTTTCAAGATGCCTCCAAAGAGAATATGTAGCCCCTTTATATAGGCATGGATTAGGGTTTTAGGGTAGCCTCCAAGTAATCCTAATGGACCCTTGGGCTTGAAATATATTGGTGGGCCATTTTGTAGAGGCCCAACCTAGCCCAATGTAGTTGGATTTGACTTAAGTCATGCAATCTTGACTTAACTAATTAATCCGGCTTTATTAACCCAAAATGTTGACTTGGGTCAATATGTCTTGAATTTAGAACTTAGTCCAAATTTTGTATGGACTTAATCCCATAAAATTTTGCATGTCTACACTTACCAAACTAGGTAAGCTAGTTATATAGCTTGCTTAGCACAAAGTTTAGCTTGCTTGCTCCTTTAAATTACTCGTCGCGTAAACGAGCGTAGAGGAACGAACGGAGCATCTCTCGTAGCACCGTAAGGCAACGAAGTTGTTGCATTGCATAGAGGTCGCTAAGATTGCTGGTAAGAATCGCTATTGCAGTCTATCGAAGCCTACGCTACTTATTGATTATCAAAAAGCGAACCCCCCGGTCCTTCCCACCTGGGGCTACCCCTACCCTAAGATAAGACGGTTCCCGCCCTCAGGTCAGGGAATAGAGCTAACTACATTGGAGAAAATAGCAATTCCTAGTCCGAATCCTGGACCTGGTTCACGCTTGAAAGCAGCAATTCTTCTTCCAATTTCGTACATAAAATTGTGTATATAAAGAAGAGTTCGTCCTTCTTCAAAGAGATAAAGTCACCCGGCCCTTCAAGATAGAGGCTTCAGTCATCGTTAGAATCCCGGGGCGGGGCAAATTACATAAAGAAAGGAGACTTATTTCAAAGTGGTTCAGGTAGCTCAGCTGGACTGAAAATCCTTGTGTGGTTCGAAAGAGAAGGGGAAGAAGCGGGGTAGAGGAATTGGTCAACTCATCAGGCTCATGACCTATTGCAGGTTCGAATCCTGTCCCCGCCTAATCAGTGGAACATTGTTCACCGGGATAGAAGGTCGGTCCCAACCCGTCTACAAAATGGGCCTAGTGTTCAGTCTTGGTTGGTTCCACCTCTTTGCAGGGTGATGACACCAGTAGCTGTGGAGCACAGATGACCATTTCTGTCACTATTGAATTCCAACTGTGAGCTCCTCTCCAACCAGTCAAGTGGCTTTCACTCCTTCTACTCTAAACTACTGTGTGCCTATTTGGAGCTTTTCACAGTCAAAGTCAAAGGTTTGTTGGTGGCAAGATCGGCATGCCTTCTAGTTGTAGTTGGCTTTAAGCGCACCTGAACTACCCATAGTCGTCTATTTACGGGCTCGCACTCAATAGTCAATCAATTCCTTTTTCCGCTTTCTATCGCACGCTTCAACTATTTATTTATATAGTGTGTGAAGTCTAACTAATGGAAAGTGCCTATGAATTAGTTCCAAGAAAGCGGCCGTTCACGTCAGGAATAGAGGCCGTTAAGGATGTACTTGCTTTTCCTTTTTTT
>NC_083340.1:143361085-143363647 GCF_019175385.1 Lycium barbarum | reverse complement strand
GCGAAAATAGGCTAAATCGGATCGAATCCGAATAAGGCCTTTTTCCGGTATGCAGCTCCGTGAGAAAGGAGCGAGAGAACGCAACAAAGTAAACACAATAATGCGAATGAGACTCGAGATTCTTCGATCTATTTTCTTTTGCTATTGTCTACGAATCCACTTACTTTCTAACTTCGGCCTTCATTTGACAGATGTTTTCTCTTTTCTTATTTTGAGTGTGGGAGTTGGATAGGATCGTTGGGAAAGTGCTTTGTAAGTGAAGTGAGTTGAATCAAGCAGAGTTGCTTTCAAATTCCCTGGCAGATGCCTAGGTAAAGGGTGCTTTCGCTCTTCTCTTATTCAATTTCTTACGGGTTCATTTCCGAATTTGCTTTGAGACCATTAGGTTTCTCTTAGTCCGTTCCTGTCCAATCTCAGTTGTTTATGGTTGAATAAGGGGCGCCAAATCAACTATTTCGTTTGAGGGGTCAGAAAGCCCGTGTTTTTCTACAACGTAATGTTGTAGTAAAATGGTATCAAAACAAGCAGAAAATGGTAAGAAAAAGGCTCGCACAACGAACAAATCCGCATTGGACGGGCCAAGCAAGAAGGAAAGCACATGTTTAGGGCTCAATCGTTGCAAGCGGGCTGAATCCAAGCCAGAATATGGAAGATTGCACTGAAGCAGCCCCAATCCCGGGGGGAGGCCTAAGCCTTTTAACCAACATATCTTTCTCTTGCTCACGAATGCCGCCAATAGAATATTTTCTTGGCTTGAGAATAGTGAAAATGGTAAAGCGGTTAAACAAAAGCCCTAACCCTAAAGAATCTGGGGGGACTAAGCCATGACTTTAAGAGATTGGAATAGACCTCAGGAATAGCCAACTAATGAAAGAAGAAGTGAGTGCGAACGAACGATGAACTAAAAAACCAAGGCGTAAGGAGGCTGAGAAGAACGAGTCGCAGGCCAAAACAAGGTAAGCGAAAGTAGGGAATAATTTACCTTATTGGTTGACTGACCCTTACCACACAGATAAAAATTCAAGACTACCCACCCCAAGGTCATTCTTGTGAATTACCCATGGAGTACACATCACTTGACTAATGAAGAAGAGTTTTTTAGTGGGCTTTTTCAAAGGTGTCCCACAATTAAGGCCCAAACAAAATGAAGCCCATGTCTTTTTATGGCTACATGTCTAAAGACTATTTGTCTTTCTATGTGGTTGTTGAAATGTAACGTCAAAGGAACAGGTTCTTAATTGAGGTTCAATAAGATGTTATCTTGGTTGTTGGAACTCTTCTACAACAAACTTGGCATCTCAGGAACCATAAGCATGCTGTCTTTCTGCACCCTGAACTTGGAGCTTTGTAGGCAAATTAAGCTTCTTGATTTAACTTATGAGAGCCCACCTTTGGTCCATGGCCCAGAAAATCATAGACAAGGCCGAACTCATGTCCATAACAAAACCCATAAATCCAAAAGCTAATTTCGGGGCCCATATGTCGCATTGTTACAAAAGGAATTTTAACTTTTATGTACTGATAGTATATAATTTTTCATGCAATCAGGTCATTTAAAAAATAATTACAAGTAACAAGGGCGGAGCCGAGCTAAGGGGAAGGAGGTTCAATTGACCCCCTCTTCATTAAAAGATTGAACTGGGAAAAAGGCAAAAATGTATATATTTTTTTAGTTATATATAAATTGTTGAATTCCCTTTTTGTTTTGTCATTTTTTTGGCTCCATGATCCCAATTATTATATTAATAGATTATATAAGAATCCCAAAACTTCACATAATACGTATCATTACATTCGAGTCTCCATTTTTTGTTCAATTTCTAAAGAACTATCGTTTGTCAAAGTAGATTGTGTCGGGGTTATATTGTGGCTAGTAAGTGATTTATTAAAGTGAGAGAACTTCTATATGCAAGCCATATACCTAACGTGTAAAGAACCTACACAATAATATAATTCTTCACAGAGTGCTATCCAATTTGTACCAAAAGGAAATCTATAATGTGTTTCTCAGAGTGCAAGTCATTGGGCAAGCGGGATAAAAAATTCAAGACCACCCACCCCAATGTCATTCTTGTAAATTACCCATGGAGTACACATCACTTGATTAATGAAGAAGAGTTTTTGAGTGGGTTTTTTCAAAGGTGTCCCACGATGGAGGCCCAAACAAAAGACTATTTGTCTTTTATGGTTACATGTCTAAAGACTATTTGTCTTTCTAAGTGGCTGTTGAAATGTAACTTCAAAGGAACAGGTTCTTGATTGAGGTTCATTAAGATGTTATCTTGGTTGTTGGAACTCTCATACAACAAACTTGGCAACGCATGAAGGAACCACAAGCATGCTCTGTCTTTCTGCACCCTGAATTTTGAACCTTTGTGGGGCAAATTAAGCTCCTTGCTAAAAGCTTGATTTAACTTATTAGAGTCCACCTTAGGTCCATGGCCCAGAAAATCATAGACAAGGCCAAACTCAGTCCATAACAAAACCCATAAATACAAAAGCTAAATTTCAGGGCCCATATTTCGCGGTCATCTTTTCTAAAGCGGCACTATCTATCAACAA
>NC_083340.1:143248055-143360895 GCF_019175385.1 Lycium barbarum | reverse complement strand
AGAAAAAGAGTTTTAACTTTTATGTACCGGTAGTATAAAAATTTTCTAGCAGGTGATTTAAAAGATAATTACGGGTAACAGGGGCGGAGCCAAGCTAAGGAAAGGAGGTTCAATCTAAGTTGCGCGGACTCTTCACTTTCAATGCCGCAACCATGTCGGATTCTCCAAAAATATACTACTTTCGGAAAATCTGACACGCAACGGTTGGCATTTTTAAAGAATCCGAGCAACATAGTTCAACCGAATCCCCTCTCCATTAAAAGATTGAACTGGGGGAAAATGCAAACATTTTTCAATGTCTCAGCAAATCCGTGATGTTCATTTTTTTTTTTTTTGGATAAAATAAATAATGTTACTGAAGTGGGTAAACCTCTGCATACCAGCCGTATACCAAAAAAGTAGAGAACCTACATAATAATATGGTTCTCGACAAATGTCATTCAATCTTCTGTACCAAAAGGAAATCCACCATGTGTTTCTCAGTGCAAGTCATTGTTAGCTCACTTGAACATCTCAACACTTATTGGGTAGTGATGTGAAACTCCATTTAGCTTCACATTCAGGGAACTGAGGATCAAGAATCCTACCATTCGACCGGTGTGGATATTTTTGTTGAAAAATAAATTACATCATGTCAAGCACATGAATTTACTTGGTTCATGTAGTAGGAAATTAAAACAATGATGCAGGTATTTTTTTATTCATGAAATCTGGAAACTATGATATATGTACTAGACTAGGTACATGCAAGAAAAAGTCCTATAAATACCTAGACAATATAATCAGTTTTATGTAAGCCAAATTGGAAGAAGTAAAGACGATACTTTCTTCCACTTGTCTTCAAGAGAACATAATTGATCTAGTGTACTCCTCCTTCCCAAATTTCCAACAACTTTCCCTGGCTGACATATCCTCAATACTTACTGTATAACGTCTAGTTAAAAACAGTATTCTATGGACTCTCCCACCATATAGCTAGCAAATTCAGATTATAAATAAATTTTAAGTACTTATTAATGTGCATCTTTTAAGGAATTTCCCCCATATATCATCTTTCCTTCCCACCATGTGTTTAGCCTCTTCAAGTTCTGCTTGAGGTTGTCCTATAGCTAGATCCTCATCCATCGAATCGGCTTCCATCTCTGCTGCACAACTAGTTTAAGGTGTGTGCTGTTCTGTTAGTGTTCGTTTACCATATTGAAGCAGTAACAAGAATAATTTTTAGTCGAACATCCTTCACAATCCCTGGAGAAATGGTTCACTAAGAAACCAAGGGCTAAGTCATTTGAATATCGGGATGGATTCAGAAAACTTGTTACGACTTCTCCTTCTCGCTTCCATTTCCCTATTTCAAGGTCAAAGCTTATCAGTGTCGCATACAGTGGCGGAGCCAGGAATATAGCTAAGGGTGTTCAAAATTATAAAGTAAACATATTTTTTCATGATTGGGTGCACCAAAAAATTAAATCGAACTAGATAACATTTAGCTTTGCCATTTTGCTTTGATGTTTGTCCTTAAGCATAATCCAAGCATTAATTTGAAATATAGTTTGAAATTTTCGCTGAAAATTTTAGTTCAGCAAAGAAAATCACTTAAGAAATTCCAATAAATAAAATCACTAAGCACCAATGAAGAAAAAAGTTGGAAAGGTAATAAAAGAGAATAAAAAAAGACAGAGAAGAATGAACCGGGCGGACCATCTTTGGTAGCGTCCAACGGGTGGAGACGATGAGGTTTTAAATAGATTTTTCAGAGTAACTACAAAGCAAATCAAACGAACTTTATTTTTACTTGAGATGTTTTCAGGTATATACATATAGAAATTAATATTATATATTAATAAAATCACAAATATAAACATCTTTATTAGAATTAAATTTTGCATTGGACTGCACTTTTCATTATCATATTTTCTTATAAAAAAGAAAATAACTATGTGTCTAATGGGTTTAATACCTAATTAATTTATAATTCGTATAAATAATTTATTTATATATCTACTTTTCTTCTTTCATAGGATCGATGGTAAATGTTTAGAGGCTACTCGTATAATTTGAGATATTCAAGAAGATTTGAGTGAAACCTTTTTAAACATATACTTATGACTAATATTTAAAAAGAATACTTAAAGAAAGGAAAGTAGAGAATTGCCTTTGACTGAATCCTATTTGGCGAAGTGCAATGCTTGTCAAGCAGCGTATGTTTTCAGTTAAAAAAGGAACAACAAAAAGAGCGCTTTAATGAGCTTCGAACCCGCGAGATGAGACCCAAAATGAACACCCTTAACCGTTGAACCGCGTCATTTAGTTGTGACAAGGGTGTTCAATAACTGGCATATATCCGTAAAATACCATATTTAACCTATATACCCAACATAATTTTCCAGCGAAGGGTGTTCAGCTAGTGTAGCTCCGCCCCTGTGTTCAGCTGAACACCCTTTGTATAGTGTAGCTCCGCCCCTGTCACTGCTATTACTGGTATCAAGCAAAATAAGACAACATACATGAAATGAGTAGGATTTAACTAGCCTGTCGATAGACAATTGGGAACTTTATTGCTGTAAATGTTATCATCCATGATTTCTAGCATAACGTCCCTGAAAAGAGAAACCTGATGGATGAGGTGGAAAATATCTAGGATTAGAACCCTTTAATTCATTCATCTTTGCTTCACTGAAGGGCAAAAATTTTGACTTGCATTACTCTTGGGCCGTCCTTGTATTGTAAGAACATAACCATCCCGTGTTTAAACCGGATCATTATGCCGGCTGCTTATTATATTTTCTGCAAAATCTTCTAATGTAGACTTTCTGAAATGAACTGCTCCCCTTTCTGAAATGTCGAATATGTAGGCAAGTAATATTATAACAAGCTCAAACAGAGCCTCGACAAAGTGCGCGATTACATCAGGATCAGGATATAACACTATCTACCCTAATAAACCACAGCCTCATGGTCTCAGACAAACATATCTAATAACCAATCTATAATACTAGGAAGCAACAAACAAATACTCAAACGACAAAGACTGAAGTCCTAATATAGAAAAAAGGACTAGGAATATAGAAAGGTGCAAGGGTGAAATTGATCGGCTCTGAGCTATGCCTTCTATTCAAATGTGTCATCATCATCATCTGGAAGAGGCTGATTTAGGGCTTGCGCAAGCTCTTGTTCGTGCCTGAATATACAGAGTGAGGTTAAAACTCATACAAACAGAACAAAATCTCAAGCACAAGTACAAAACATAACATCTTAAGCAAAAACAAAATATAATGGAACACCACAAGTAAAAGAGATCTTACAGTTGCTGTGCAGCTAAATCAATTTGTACTTCTGGGGGAGCAAGTGCAGGTGATTCCACAAAGTGAAGATTAGCATCCCTAAAAGTAGGAGAAGAAATTAGGTTCGATACAGCTTCAGTATATATGACTCGAGCAAACATGAAATAGATTTATTTTTAGCATTACCCAGCAAGCTTTCTAGCAAGGTACAGAAAAGGCTTCTCAAAGTTGTAGTTACTCTTCGCTGAGATTTCATAGTATTGCAAATTTTTCTTCCTGTGGAAGGTAACTTGCTTTGCCTTAACCTGCCTGTTCTTGACATCAACTTTGTTTCCACAGAGAACAATGGGAATGTTCTCACAAACCCTGGAAGAAGCAACGGGAAAGTCATTTCAGATTCAATTGCATATCATCAAATTATGAGTAGAGTATAATGCTGGTAGCCTATGAAGAGTTTCTCACCTGCAAAGATCTCTATGCCACGTAGGAACATTCTTGTAGGTCAGACGGGCTGTAACATCAAACATGATAATTGCACATTGCCCATGAATGCTGCACGAGAAACGTAGACAAATATGAGGAGACAAAAAATACAGTCACCAAAAGCTTCAAATCAAGATAACTAATGGCAAGACAGTCATTCAAGTGTTTGAGTTCAAAAGAGAGAGCACAATTTCTGTCACCTCAGATATAATAACCTAAGATACAAGACCACATTGTAGAAATACCAATAGTGGCATTTGCTGTAGAACACCAAACGTTAATAACTATTCTTCACAATCAGAACAAACTAGCATACTAAATACCAATATCCTTTTATCTGGAACTTTGAACTTTACACATTATTCACTCTTAGGATTTGATAGTAAACGCTTTTAACCAGAAATAACATCCTTCAAGCAGCAGACCCTTGAGGAAAATTAAGGTTTTTAACTGTCTAGAGTCACTTACTAGTAGCCATCCCGAAGACCTCCAAACTTCTCTTGTCCAGCAGTATCCCAGCAATAAAAGCGAAGTTTCCCACAATTTGTGAAGAAGTCTAATGGGTGAACCTCCACACCGATAGTGGCTGTATGAAAACAAAATTTAATAAATAATCCATTCATGAGATACCAACATAATAAGAAACAGAGCAAACCCATTGCGAAACACGATAATGACCCAAAATTGTTCTGTCAGTAAACTTACGTTCATATTTTTTCTCAAATTCACCAGTGAGATGCCTTTTGACAAAAGTTGTCTTTCCTGGAGAAAATAATAACAATTACAACAGGAACCATTAGAGCACTCTAACAAGCGGACGCAAGCCACTAAATCTCAATGAAATATTCACTTCAATTTACAAAGATACAATTGGCAACATCACCTAGCAGTTATCGTATCAATTTTCAGCGTAAACTCGGACATGATTACTTAACTTTATGAAATCATTTTCATATTTAAGAACACCATCTCTAATAAAAATTTCTTATCGCTAACAGATAAATCAAAACAAAATACATTTGTTTCACATCAAAATATTTTTACTACAAGCAAATCACAGATAAGCATCATAGAAACATACCAGTTCCTCCATCACCCACAATTACAAGCTTGAAGCTCGGATAATCTACGGTTTGTTGGTTTGGTAGTGCCTGTAATCCGTCAACAACAAAAAAAAATTACAATCTATACATCTTCAAAAACTCATCCCAATCAACGTTAACAAAAAATGGAGAAAAAAGTTAACGAAATGTATATAAGCACCTCAATCTCTAACTATTTACGAACTCGATTACATGTCACATTTGTATTAAGATCAATTATCATTCCAATACTGATTAATATTTCGCAGCTATACAAAACTCATATACATCTTCAAAACTAATCTAAGTCAAATATAACACCTCAATTTCAAGTATAATAACATCAATTAGATAAACAATTTGTGCAAATAAAATCAACATATCTATAAACACCTCAATCTCATGTACAATTTTGCACACAAAAATCAATAAAAAATATGAATATTAAATGCGATACAGTCTATACGAAAACTAAGATTGAACCAAAATATAATAATCAACAAATCGTATAAACACCTTAATTTGTGCAAATTATAGAGAATAAACTAAAAAAAAATATACGAATATTAAATGCAATAAATAGTATAACGAAAATAAAATTAACTCACCATATTGAAAAATCGAAGAAAAAAACGCAGCAAAGCTTCAAAGATAAAAGAGAACTAGGGTTTTTTTTTTTTTTTTTTTAGTGAAGAAAAATGAATTGTGAAGTAGGGTTTATATATGTGAGCAATTGGCTTTAACTTGACGCCACTTATTGGGTCTTTTTTGACTTAAATACCGCTACTAATTAATACTTTTTTATTTTATTTTTGTGTGAAAGTATGGAGTATTTTATTTTATTATTCCCTCTGTTTCAATTTGTTTGAACTTTTTTTTTTTTTAGTTCGTATTAAAATGAATGATTTTTTTCCTAATTTGGAAATAAATTCACTTTATGAATGATTTACAGCCACACAAATTTTCAAAGCTTATTTTGAACCATAAATTTTAAAAATCTTTCCTCTTTTTTAAATATTATGTCCAGTAAAATGGATTCATGTAAATTGAATTGGAGGGAATATTATTCTAGAAGATACCAAAATTTTGAATTTTGAAAATTGTAAGTACGTTTTGTGTCGGAAACTAAATAAAGTAATGTTTGACCTTTTTTCGTTTTTCCCTATTATTTGTCCAACAACTTTTGTAAGTTCTAAGCTAATATTTTGCACTTTGGGTCCCCTAGGATTGTAATATTGCGTTTAAGGTCCCTCGTTGTATTTCAAATTACATAAAACTTGAGTAAGAAAGGTAATGATAGACTTCGTATAAAATAAAGACTATAAAATAAATACATCAGAGATAAGTATATAGAAAGAGACTGATATATTATTTAACTTGGAACTGGTATACAAATGAATTGAACTGACTTCCTATTTATAGAAGAAAAGAAGTAGCTGTGAGGCTTTTTAGGAAGCAGCTGCAGGGCTTTTCAGAAACTGCTGGCAAGCTGCCTGCTTGAACTACTTGCAAGTTGTCTGCTTGATTGCAAGCCCAAGGAAGCTGCTGTAAGGCTTTTCACTGACAAGTTGTTGTCTGCTTGAGCTACTTGCAAGCTGTCTGCTTGGTTGTTAGCTTATCTAGATGACTGTGTATTTGAATGGACATCCACAATACGGGGTATTTATAACACTCTCCTTTGGATGTTCATTAATAGATTTGTGCCTCGTTAAAACCTTACTAGGAAAAACCTAGTGGGAAAAAATCCTGGTGAAGGAAAAAGAGTACACGTATCTAGTAATACGCATTGCTAGTTGCCTCATTAAAAACCTTACTAGGAAAAACCCAAATGGGACAAAACCTTGGTTAAGGGAAAAAGAGTACAGCACGTATTTTACTCCTCCTGGTTAAAGCAACACATAATTCTTGAATATGATGTACTTCGGTCTTGTATACTAACTTATCATATCTTGAGGTTGACAAAGCCTTTGTGATCAGATCTGCTAAATGACCATTTGACGATCTGCTTGATCATCTGCATCTTTATTCCTTAGATAGAGTTGCATCATCGCCATATAGTATTGTTGCAGTCACGCCAAGTACATTCTTGACTTGCTTTATAAACTATCGTTATCTTTTTATGATTTGACTGTCAATAAAATAACATGGTATGACAGTAATCCTTCATGGTAATAGATAACATATCTGGATCGAACTCTTATGTCGATCAGATGAATGCCTTATATATCCAAAACATTTGACAATATTTATTAGGATAAATACATTTATGTCATGGCTTTCATTTTCAATATGCAATCGATCTTATTTCAATATCTTTATGTAGGAGAGAGAAACTATATCATGCTCATGATTAAAGCAAGATAAATAAATGCATCAATTGCACAAATATATGATACTTCAGGACCAATATAATTTTCTCGTTTCAACTTCTTTTAGCAGATAAACTTTTGCTTTTGTAAACTTTTCAACAGCTCCAATAATTTTCATATGAAAGGTTCTAACTATCACAAAGAGACAAGGGTCAACATGATCATCTTTGTTCCCTTCGTCAATGAATATTTGCTAAGGTGATTAAATCACATTCACCTTATCTGATTTAATCCATATAATGATTATGGGCAAGATCCCTAAGAACTCGTAATATCTGGACTGCATGTCCAAAAAGTTTACACTACCAAGATGTATCATATCACTTAGTAATTATTTATACGTCAGCATGCTTTAAGAGACGTAGAATTCAGATCCTCACAATCTTGTACAATATTGCGCGCCATATCGTATCAAAGATATCGTCGAGGAGACATCATTTTTTATCGGTTCGCAATTCGACATAACTTACTGAGATCTTATCACTTTATTTTTTTCAGGTACCTGAACCTCCCATGGAATGTTATGTCGTAGGCTCTTCAAGAGCACATTGCCTCCTTATTATGATCATTTAAATCATTTGCTCCTCACTCTTTTCAAAGGTTACTGTATTCGGAACCGATTTGTCTACCATGTTTCATGCATGCTGTAGACTTTTCCTTCAGGGACATTTAATACGAGCATTTGCAGCAAAAATATGAGATTAATTTTGGGTCAGCGAATGTTTCCAGCATTTGACTTGAATTATCTTTTGAATGAGGATCATACTGATGATAATTCACAATATATTTCTTAACTGCTTATATCTCTCCCCCTTATGTTAGAAAAACTAACACATATCCCCATTTTCTTTGGGAAATCCATCTGTGTGCATCTTGGTATATCCATTAATCATATACCGCACATCAAAAGCTAAATATTTAGCTCCTGGCTCTGAACTAATTATGAAGGGAGAATTTATCATAATTTATTGGTCTGAAGCATACAAGCGTCGTTGTATACAACACATAAAGCTTTGTTCTCATAAGCAATGATTTAGTTATATATCAGACGCATTCAACGCCAAACCAGCTTGGATATAAACCAACATTATCAAGATGAATTGTCTTGATTACATATTCTGAAAATTGTGCTTCCAACTCAATTATTTGAACAACCAACTTCGTAGATGTCAAACTGCAGCTTGACAATAAACACACATGTGACCGTCTCATAGATGCTTTTTTTTAGGACATCACATTGCAGGTGAAGGGGCCAACATTCACTTTTTATATTTTTCAGAATTTAGGGGATTCAGTCACAATATTAGCTGGTGTAATCAACTTATCATGAGAACAAGCAATACAAAAGAAGTCTTGAAGAATTTTCTAGTTCTTCAATATATTCGGAATACTCAATTAGCACATCAGATTTAAATCAGGACGACCAACATGGTCTGGTCAACTGATAAAATTATATGTACCCCTAAACTTCAAGTTTACCATGACGAGTGCTTTTTATTTTAATAAACGTCTGGTTCGCTATTGCATGAGATTGTATATCAATAAACTTCTGGTTTATCGTGGTATGTGATCTCATCATACTCGGGTAACATTTCACATGTGTATTTCTTACACGTAGTAACTTGAAGATATTTAATATTCCGATCATTTATAGTCTCAATATGATAACCATTTTTATTGTTAGTAAACTTCAGGTCTACTACAGTTTGTTTTCCGAACGTAACAATTACGATCTCGGATAAATGGTGCTATCACATATAACCTCTTCGAGAGACTTCAATTTGTCTACCATAATCAGATATTATCTGAACACTGCTGGTGTCGTGATACTCGTAGATAAACAATTAGCTCTTTTGGTGCCCTTGATTATTAGTTTGTGCTACCAAATATTTTTTAGATACTTCTGGTATCACGAAAGAAAATTTAGTTAGACACTAATCAAATGGAAATTTAAAGACAATATTCAACTATAAATTTTGAAAATAAACGTTAAACTATAAACTTCAGTATTTCAAATATATCCATCAAGGAGATTAGCCATTGACATTTGAATATTTTGTATCAAAACGGCAATCACATAGTAATCACACCCTTCAGGAAGGGATACATTAATGTTTATTTCCTTCAAGGAAATCAATAACAACCAATCATAATGTGTTAATGCGGTTATAGGTGAAAGCATTCTACTCTGCTTCCTTTTGCCTTAGAATGATATTTCAATATGTTTCGACATACGATAGGTACGTGTTGCAATGTCTTAATTTAATACCACAAAAAAAAAAACATGTACATTTCTTGTATTTATCTCTCCAGGAGATAGGTTGTGGTATTTTTTCATTCACTTCGCGGAACGAAACCTGATTATTAAATGTGCTTGAAATACGACGTTCATCAATAGCTCGTTATTTTGCTCAAACACAAGAAGACATTGCTTCAGAATATTTTACTAATTCTTTCTGCTGCAGGAGTAAAGTTTCAGAGTTTTACTACTTCTGGAGTAAACATTAAAGTTTTACCACTTCAGGAGTAAAGTTTAAAGGCTTACTACTTCGGGAGTAAATTTTAAGGTCTTACTACTTTAGGAGTAAATTTCAAAGTTCTACTACTTCGGGAGTAGAGTTTCATATTTGTACTATGGAAGTAAAATTCAGAATATTCACTACTCCGGGAGTAGATTTCAAAGCTCTACTACTTCGGGAGTAGAGTACAAAGTTCTACTACTTCGGGAGTAGGGTCTTGAGTTTTGCTATTTCGGGAGCAAATTTCTGAGTTTACTACTTCGAGAATAAAACGTAGAATATTCAGAATATTTCTTCTTAATTTTTCTATCTCTTTTGGAGATGAGTCGTGATATTTTCACAACCAAATACACGTCCGTATTCATAAGCTTTACTACATACCGTCACATTTACTTCAGGGAATGGATCCGTATTTGCAACATTTATAAAAAATTCTCATTCTTCAGGAATGGAACATAATCATCTGAACATGCCTTAAGCATATTAAACCGTGATAGGTTAGAACTTCTTTCAAAATATTGCTACTTCAAAAGCAAATCGAGGCATACATATAATATAGAGAATATTTTTCTCTAACATACCTTTGAAGAGTATATCAGGCTTCAAAGCAATTACTGCTTTAGGAGCTATGAAGCACTATGAGATATCCAATTTATAAAATTATTACAGAATAAATTTAACATATTGATAGACAATAACCAAAATCACATCAACCATATTCTGATGCTTCATCACATATTGCTCTTCGGGAGCAATTAATGTTTTTTCCACAGCCTCATCATGTATTACTCTTCGGGAACAATTAATGCTTTTTCCGCAGCTTTGTATTGTAAAAAATAAGTGCTCAAGGCACTCTCTGTAGCTTTGTAAAGAAAATAGTGCTCAAGACACAACTTACCATAACTCCTCTGAAATAATATGTCAATAGAATTTAAGTAATAGCAAATCCCACTGATAGATTGGAGCTTTCTAATAGAAAAGTGTTTCTTCAACTTGTTCTTTAATCTTGGTTCTTCCACAAATTCTTTCTATCACCGGAAAAAGAATACAACAAAAGGGAACTTCATTAATCTCCAGTAAAACATTTCAACGAGTGACTATCAAATTCCCAAAGATGGAAGTGATTAAACACAATGAAAAATTATTGTAAAATACTTATCTTGCACTCGTGTAAATTCAAAAATTGCGATTGAATGAAAAATCAAACTCAAAATGGCAGAGTCTCGTGCTGATAACGTCTTATAAAATAAATATCATAAAGTAAATACAC
Organism: Lycium barbarum; assembly: GCF_019175385.1. Classification (NCBI taxonomy): domain Eukaryota; kingdom Viridiplantae; phylum Streptophyta; class Magnoliopsida; order Solanales; family Solanaceae; genus Lycium; species Lycium barbarum. Next base: position 143,349,891 of record NC_083340.1, on the reverse strand, counting down.
CAGAGAAGTATATAGAGAGAGACTGATAGAATATTCACTTTGAACTGATATACAAATGAATTGAATTGATTTCCTATTTATAGAGGAAAAGAAGCAGCTGCGAGGCTTTTCAGAAGCTGCTGGCAAGCTGCCTGTTTGAGCTACTCGCAAGCTATCTGCTTGAGCTACTTGCAAGCTGCCTGCTTGATTGCAAGCCTAAGAAAGTTGCTGCAAGGCTTTTCAGGAAGCTACTGGCAAACTATCTGCTTGAGCTACTTGCAAGTTGCCTGCTTAGTTGTAAGCTTATCCAAATGACTGTGTATTTGAATGAACATCCACAATATGGGGTATTTACAACAAGACTGATTAATTTGCAAGTATGTGAGTAATTATTTTCGTATAGGAGACCAACAAAGGAGGTGGTGCGGTATATGCGGCTGCTCCTCCCTAAATCAGGGGTCTCGGGTTCGAGACCTAGGTATGGAAAAATCATTGGAAGGGAGCGCTTTCCACCGAATGAGGCCCAATCCGGAGTGAATACGGATATAGTCGGGCTCCAATGCGGGTACCAGACACTGGGTGGGAAACAACAAAAAGAAAAAATCGTATAGGAGGAGTGGCTAACGAGATAGGTAAATGTTTGGATTTTTGTGATTATCTTTTTAAAAGGGTGCTGAGTAGCATAAATTTATTACCAAGAATCCTATTTTTTTTCCAGAACGACTTGAAGGTGTAGGCATCATTAGGGGAGATGAAGCATTAAATTGGGGTTTATTGGAACCAATGTTGTGAGCTTCCGAAATAGAATGGAATTTTCGTAAAGTTGATCATTATGAGTCTTACGACGAATATAATTGTCAAATTGGTTTTACTTACTAAACTAATTGAATGATGACCTAAAAGTTTAATTAGATAATTAGTAAATTATAAGAAAAACTCCATATATAGTAATATAATATCCAGATTAACTTAACCTTGAAATGAAAGTACCAAATTTCACAAAAATTATATAAAGCACGTGTTGTAATCGTCATGATATTCACGTTAAGTTACAAAATTGCAATTGAAAATTTTAAACGCTTTACAGTTATTTTTATATGCTTGACATATTGATAAACTACAGAAAACCCCCTTATATTGTAATCTAATATGCAGATTAACTTAATCCTGAAGTGAAGTGTCCATGATTACATAAAAATATAGTATATAGTATGTGTTATAATCGTCATGATATTCACGTTAAGTTACAAAATTGCAATTGAAAGTCACATATACGCTTGAGTGTTATTTCTATATGTTTCTCATATCTTTTATCACACAAAATAGTTAAAATTGATTAATTCCTTAATTGCTCCTGCAGTCTCAAGTTAGTGAGATGTTCACAATCATCAAGTGTTTATTCTTGAAAAAAAAAGTATAGCTAATTATCAAACAATAACATTAAGGGTGTGTTTGGAAATCACCGTGTAACTACTTACATGTGCATTCACTACTCTAGTAATTACAGAATTTAGAAATTACACAACTTAAAGACCTCTGCTGTTTGTCATAACGTAATTACAACGAAACCTTCAATTCTTATTTGATTGTACTACAGTACGCGTATAATTATTATCAATTCTCACCTCCCCTTGAGAATTAGATCGCGTAATTGCACTCTAACCAAACTCTTTGATAATTGCTTCACTGCCCCATTTAGTGATCTAAGTCACTGAAGTGACCAAACTCTTTGATAATTAAAACGAGTGAAGTGTCACGAAGTTCTTCACAATTGCTATTGAAATGCCATTCATGTGGAAGCTGGAAAAACATTAGTGCCCAACTTCTTAATTCGTTATATTAATCTTTCATTAATAGATAAAAGACTAAGCATCAGCATGACCTACAGGGTACATGCTACAGAGTCAAACCATAAACTGTTTGCTTCAATTGATTTCCTAATTCCTTATTCTTTTCCAACAACAAAAAGCTCACAGAGAAGTAAACACAAAAATAATAAGGCAACTTAATTGTTATTGGATTTTTTGGGGGCGAACACAGATTTCTTGTTTGTTTGTTTGTTTGTTATGTTTATGGTGTAATTTTGTGTTTGTCTTCTTGCGATCTCTCGTTTCCTTTCTTTTTTTACACACCCTTTTTCCTTTTTTTTTTTAGGAAAAATTTCAATAATGTACAATCCAGCATATAAAATTACATTCACATAGCCATATTTTTAATTTACATTCGCATAACCATTTTTTCAGGGTATACAACATTATACAACAATATACAACTTTATATACCTACTGTAGATAATGTATCAACCTAGTATAAAAGTGTATAATAATGTATAAGAGGTGTTTATACATACATTTACACTAGTATACAATGTTATACAAACTTATACAAGAGGTGTTTATACATAAGAGGGGTTTATATATAATGCGTAAGAGTGTTTATACACACGTTTACACCGTATAAAAGTGTATAATAATATATAAGAGGTGTTAATACACACTTTACCCCATTATTTTTGCTAATTACTATTTGTAATCAAAGATTATCTAAACGTGTTCAAATAGCATTTGAATACTTGTTAGGTTTGGTTGAATTGTCCATCTAGCTGGCCAAATATCTTTCTCTAGAAGTTATCCGATTCAACCTAGCTTTGGTTAGACCATTGTCATAATAAAATATATGCTATTAGTATTTTAACAATTTGCCTTGGGCTTAACATTTTTTTTTTCTTTAGTAAACTTTATAAGATATATTTTACCTATTATAGAAGCATGAGTGATATCGTCGTCAGTCGTCAATAAAAAAAAAAAATCATGCACACCTGACGAGTATAGTACACACATACATGGGAAAGCAATAGAAAAAGGGACCCACATGTTTTGCCTTTTTAACTGTTCAACCATTTCTCCATGAACAGACACAACTCTAGAATAATGTGATATGAAATTGTGAATCCACCGATTGTTTTGAAATTATTAATTTTGTCTTTTAAGCTTACAATTTGATTCATGTATGCTGTGGGTCCTACCAAAACTTCCTCTCTCTAAAAATTCCTTACATTTTTTAGGCTCATTGTCACTTATGCCCTTATTTTGTGTTGCTGTTAAATTTTTGTCTCTCAAAAAAAATAATTGTGGAGTATAAATTTATATTTTTGCATCATAATATCTCACAAGTTATGTTCTGCACCATTAAAAACTTATGGCCACTAGGCATAAAATTTAGGAAAAATAACAGCCTAAGTCTATTTGGAAAAAATATTTACCTGAAATGACTCATATTTTTAATATTACCCAAAATGACCCTTTTATACATTATTATACACTTTTATATAAGATCGACACATTATTTACAGTAAGTGTATAATGCTGTATATCGTGTGTATAAACACTATTGTAAAAAAAGTTGGTTGTATAGATGTAAATTAAAAATATAACTACGTGGATGTAATATTTTATGCTGGATTGTATATTATTGAATTTATTACTAAAACTAATTACTAAAGGCAAAAATTAAATACCAGCCCATTTGAAGGACAATCCGTGCAATTTCTTCCATTTTTTAAGTTTTTAATTTGTAATAGACAAATTCTCATTTTTAAAACTAAATACAATAGTGAGCTATAATGAAGAAAATTGTATTACACCCTATCTCAATCATGTTAATGACAAGAATCACCTCACTAATTTACCAATTTCAAATATTTGCTTATCAAATTTTATTTTAAGGTCAATTTTTTATGTCAATTTGATCAACTTCTAGAGCAAATGAGGAATCAATTTACCTTTATATGACTTAATAAATGTTTCATTAAAAAGAAAATATCCTACAAACCTAATACCTTATAAACGGTACAACATATTTATTTTGAAAGATGGAATTTTTTCTTTCAACAATTTGTGAAAAATATAATGAATTAGGCCCATAATAATAATATGAAAAGTTGAAATGATTAGTAGTGTGCCTCAATATTTTTGCAATGATAGGATCCAAATATTTTATTAGGATAAAGTTTTAAATTTGTAGCAGACAAATTCCCTAATAGTTTAAAAGATAAGAGACAATTGCAAAAATAAAATAAAAATGAACATTTAAATAATGATAATAAGTTCAGAAAATGATAAAGGTACGCTTAGAGAAAATTTAAAGAAGAGAAATTCAGGAAAAAAAGAAATAACGATTTAAATTGAACACAAACACCGCTAAAGAAGTCATAAAACCAAAAGATTAAAAACTTATACCTTTGGGTAAGGATAAAAATGCACTAATTTTAGACACATATGTCTCACACAAATAATGAGGAATAACATCAAGAAGAAGAAATATAAATGGTCAAGAAATGTATACATATATTTTCTTAAACGATAAAGTTGGTCTATATTTAAAAATTTAAGACTACAATAGATGCTAACACGTGAAAGCGCTTTTCAGTGTTGTTGAGTAGAAAGAGATGATGACATGAAACTCGGTAAAAGAAGGTGTATTTCAAATCTTTCAATTGGAGAATCAAACCAGGAAAGTCATATATGGGAGAAGCGGACTAAGTAAAATAATTTATTGATATTTTCAATTAATTGAATTAATACTTTCTATAATAAAAATTCCATAATTATATTACTAAAAGGTATTCTCTCTGTCCTAATTTATGTGACATAGTGAAAAGTCAAAAGTAACAAGTAAAAGTGCACGGAGGAAATAAATATGGTGTCGAAGAATTAAAATTGAAGTGCATATGTGTATACATGAAGAGAAAATAAATATTCAGTACTATGACATATATCCACTTGAGATAAAAAAAATATTTTAGTAATGTGGCCAAGTAATATGGGACGGGAGGAGTATTTCATTTATTAATTCTTAAAGAACTTGAAAAGCCAAAAATTAACAAGTATAAGTACACCGAAAAAATAAATGTGTCGGAGAATTAAAATTGAAGTGCATAAGTCTATACATGAGAAGAGATAAATATTCAGTACTATGACATATGTCCACGTAGGATAAAAAAATAGTTGGTTATGAAATGAAAGATCTTTGAAACTTGTGGTCTAAAACAAGTCATAGATATTTGTGTGGATTTAAATCATTTCATTAAAGGTAAAAAAGGAAGTTTCAAGTTAAATGATTTCTAAACATAAAATATATCATTCTTTTTTAGACAGACTAAAAATAAAAAATATGATACTATTTTTTTTGTTGTGCACGGGCGTACGCTGTCTAGTATAAATATATGCTATTAGTATTTTAACAATTTGCCTTGGGCTTAACAATTTTTTTTTCTTTAGTAAACTTTATAAGATATATATAGTTTCTCGTATGCATCAGAGCTAATCACTTATTTGATGACATACTGCCGAGGAGAAAAAAGGAAGAACGAGAGAAAGATCTCAGCGGAAAAGATGCGGCTAAAGCGAGTAAAAGAAATAATATGGGCTAAACCGGGTAATTATTTTAGCCTAATTAACATAGAGTGTAAAAATCCTTTTTTTTTTTGTTTCGAGTTTTGAAGTTGGTCCGATTGGAACTCGATTAATTTGGGATTTGGTGATTATTGAGAGTGAATTCAGAAATTTGAACGCCACTATTGTCGAGATCTTGAAGCTTTGGGTTATTCTAGCCCTAGAAATCTATAGATGGAAAATTGATGAAGAAGACGACCTGGTTCACCATTGATTTCACATATAACATTTGTGGATACATTGTTTATACATAGTTATACGTTGTTTGTACATGATTATATATAATATATACAACATTCATGCACTATATATATAATGTCCACTATAAATACAACGTATAGATAATGTATAATGATGTATGAGGGTGTATATGTATTGTATAATAAAAATATTAAGAGAGTTCAAAGTTTCGGCTCGTGGAGAAAAAGGTGAAAAGAAATTATTAAATTGGTGGGCTGATACTCCCCTTAATATGGTGGGTTGTGGCAATTTTTTTTTTTTTTTTTTTTTTTTTTTTTTTTTTTTTTTTTGTAAAAATAATGTGGCTACAGTGGCCGTAAACTAATTGGGTAAGCCGTATATAGAGTAACTTCTCCTATTATTAACTAGGGAAAATCACACAGATACAACCTTTTAAAATGGTAATTAAAAAGATTACAACTACATGCAAAAAATTACACAAATACAACTTATTCAAAATTTGAACTTTTTAATTACATAAATACATTTTTTTTTACATTCCAAAAACATCAATAAAGGTATTTTATATTAATGTATTTCATAAAAATTATATTATATTTATGCACTTATATGCTTAACTTAAATTATATAGTATATCAATGCACTTTGTAACTTATATTAATATAGTATATCGATGCACATATATGCATCTATATAGTATATAGTAGTATATTATTTTTAATATATGTTATATTAACACTATCTATGTTTGAAGGTTAAATTCAAAGGGAAAGTGGAAAAACCTTCAAAAGTCGACTTAAAGGTGCATGTTTAGTATATATGGTATACGTATATTATTTATGTCAAGTATACTTAATATTATTGCCTTCATCATATTATTAATTCTATTACTAATGATAGGTAAGAATGAGAATTTGTAGGGATAAATTAAGTAAATTATTAATTCTATTATAATGATAGGTAGGAAAGGAGAATTTGTAGGGACAAATTAAAGAAAAAATATAACCTGTATAAATTTGTTACCATATTTATACTAAATTGACCATATCTAAAAAAAATTTCCTTTTATCATTTATAGGGTATATTTTATAGATTTTGCAAACTAAAAAATAATTGTAAGTCCCGTAAATAGTTGTATATTTAGTAGTATTTGCGTAAGTTCCCCTATTAACTATACCTTAGGTATGTCCAAATTTCACTAGGAGCTTTTTCTTTGTCAATGAAACTTAGTTGGGTGAATAGAGTGTAACAATAGCCCATTAAGCACACTGTTTTATATGAGCAATTGGGCTGAACTCTATCTTAGATCCATCCATTTGTTGTTGAATAAATTTCACCTCACCAAACTTGAAAAGTTTGCACAAGGAACCATGACTGTGTTAGTGTTCTCAATTCTCATGTAGACTGTTACTAATTCTTTGTCAGAAATAGTGACTTAAATGGCCCAGCCCAATTCAACCCAATTTGATGCTTGCCAATATTGTTCGTCATAGGGATTACAATGAAGAGATGCGGTGGGATGAATAAGGTCTCCCATGAGATGGATGTACTTGTAATTTTATGGGAAATGCTTTTGCCTAGCTCTATGTATGTATTAAGAAATCTACTAAATGTTTTTAAATATTTGACTGTAAATCCAGTTGTTATCGTATATTAACTTGAGGTGGTTGTTGAAACCCATAAGTTCCAAATTTTGGATCTGTGTCTGAATCTCACTACTCTTAACCAAAGGTCTCGGATTCAAATCCTGGAATGAAGAAATTCACGATAGGGGCCACTTCCCCCTTAAAGAGAACCTACACGACAAGAATCTGGATAAATTAGTGGATCCCGAATACAAATGGTTAAACAAAAAATGGCTATCACACAGTGCAGTTCATGCGAAGAAGGTCCCAATATTGTGTCCTTTTGTTATGTTTGAGCTTCTTTCTCGTTCTAGAAAGTCCGAAATAGATGTATAGTATTAGTAACTAGCCTTAAGTTCCTATAAGACTCAATATACGACGTATCCTCTTCTCTTTCTCAATTATTCCTATATCCATTTTTTTTTATACCCAATATCGTGCTGGTGTAAAGTAGCTTTGAAAATTAGTTAAGATGTGCGCAAGCTGGTCCCTATGCCAGAATTATAGATAAGAACAATATAGAGAAGAAACTATTCCACTTGAAATTAGAGAATCAATAGTTGGAAGTGCATAATTGAACAACTATTTACGAAAAGTAAAAGTCAAGAAAATTAGCCAAAAGTTATTCAAACCGATCAATAATGAGAGTCCAAAATTTGACTGGACCCGTGAACTAGGCCCAGTAAACGAAGTACAAATTTGTCAACAATCATGTGGTCCAAGTATTAAAGTAGGTGTTCAATTAGATTTCTCCATCAACGTTCTACTTGTGTTAAATTCGGTTTATCTCTCGAGTTTAAATTTTATGCACTGTCAGTATAATTTTTTTTTTATTATATCAGGTCACGTTTTAGCTGTTGTGTTAGTGAACTATCTTACTTTCAAGATTACATATCTCATCTTTAACTGTAGATATCTTTTAGATGATTTAATAGTGAAAAATATTAATACTGACAATATATATGACTTAAACTTTTATCTGATTATGCTAACTAGGCAAGTTTTGCACTAAAAAGAACAAGCTCAACAATTAGATGTCCCATTATAATGGGCCATAATCTAGTTTGTCACTGACTTTTTGCAAATTGGGTGAGACTAGGTCAAATATCCCTAGAGTGCCAGATGTAGTTACGTAGCACGCGGAATTGTGAACCGAAACCCACATGTACGAAGTAAAATATTTTATGCTGTTATTGTAGTTTAACATGTTATAAAAGTTACTCTTTTCGTTTCAATTAACGTGACAGAGTTTTGACTTACGCGTGAAGTTTAATCAAAAAATAAAAAATAAAAAAAATTGAAATTTGTGTTCTTAAATATATCATACAGTTGTGTAGCTCTAAAAACATGTCATTAAGGGCATGTGAAAATTTAATGTTAACATGCAACTTGCTATCAGTACAGACATTTGTTATTAACATACAACTTGTAACAAATTTCGTTTCTCTAGTTGAGATATGGACCGTAATCTAGTTGGTCACTGACTTTTCCTAATTGGGTGGTCCTGGGCCGAAATATCCATAGACTATATGGTTACCTATCAATCAGGAAATATAGAGAATGAATGGACAAGTATGAATGAGATTAATTTTTGCTATCGGTATATTTCAACCTGTTATAACAAGTTACTTAGTTCGTATTTCAAATTGTGAATTCATACTTATTATAGCTAGTTACCTGTAAGTGGTTTTCTCATAATCTGATATTATAAAAATTCTTAATGCTATTAGTATATAAACTCTTAATTTGAACATGTTCACATGCTATTTCACTACGTAGCAGTGTGTGTTTGGTTAATCAAATTGAAAAACACTTTTGTCAATATTATTGCAGCAATTTGTGCTTGACCAAGGTTTTAAAAATACTTATGCGGAAAATCTAGCTTTGTTCAGCTTATGAAACACTTCTTCTACTACTACTCAAAAAATACTTTTTTCTTCTAAAAGCTTTGGTCAAACACCTCAACTTCTAAATAAGCACTTATTAAGAAGATAAATACTTTTAACTTTCTAAAAGCTTGGCCAAACAAATTATAAGAATTGAAATATGATTATGAAAGAACAATCATACAGCACAGAGAATTATAATCTAAATTCTCAAGCAGAAAGAAGAAAAAAGAAAGCAAAGAAGAATATTGAATATCAGAAAGCAACAATACAAATTAAGTAGGCATTGCTTCATGTGTTTATAATTTTAGTAGCTTTTAATATACGCTATGGGTCTGTTTAACCTTCACCATACTTGGACAAATATATCCGATTTTTTTTTAAAAAAAAATATTTAAACAGCAATTCTGAACTAGAGTGTAATATAATGATATTTTTCTCCCCTTCTTTAATAGGAGGTTCAAGATCCGAAAAAGAAATCTCCTTTAATAGAGAATGTGTCAGTCCCAATCATCTCAGTGCAAATTCAAATTAACTAGATCAATAAATTTAGATAGCATATGCTTAAAGCCAAAAGAAACTCGAATAGAAAGTCATTATCTTAAAGTCAAAAAAAGAAATTTGAATAAAACATCGATATCTTAAATCCAAAAAGAGAAACTCGAATAAAAAGTCGATATCTTAAAGCCAAAAAAAAAAAACTCGAACAAAAACTCGATATCTTATAGCCAAAAAAAAAAAAAAATCTAAAACAGAAAGTCCTTTAATGTTGTGTTCTTACCATTTTTTTTTTAGAAAGAAAAACTTAATATAGGATAGTCCAAGTAAAACTTATCTATATCAGTGCTAATTCAATTATATAAACTTATCACGATTAAGTAATTTATTAAAGTAAATATGTAGTAATTAGTTATGGTTAAGTGAGAATTATATTACTATTATATATAAGAGCAAATGTGAGGACTTTTGTATAAGTATCGAAACAACTAACTTTTTACCATATATATATACTAGTTATGTGAGGCTCGGGCTTACTCAAGACATAAAAATAGATATTTTAACTAAAGAAATATAATTTGTGTGAGTACAAGTGTACAACAACAACAACAACAAACACCATATATCCATTGTAGTCCCACAACTGGGTAGTTATATGAAAGCAAAATTTTCATTCCACTCCTTTAATATTTTAACTTCCATTTTGATGAAATTATTTACTTCAAATCAAATGTGGAGCCAGAATTTGACATTTATAACTTATGTATCCTAATTTTCTGAAGTTATTTAGTTCTAAATAAATAATCTATACATAGTTAATGAACTTTTAAGACAAATACACAATTTAACTTGTGCAGCGGATGGAGCTGCTCCTCTCTTAATTAGTGATTAGGGGTTCGAACATGGATATGGAAAAAATCTTTGGAGGAAGCGCTCCCCCCGAATAGGCGCGATACAGTGCGAATTATCTGGATTAATTGGGCTCAAATGCAGATATCGAGCACCAACCAGAAAACCAAAGAACATGAAAAATGAGGTAGGAGGTTCGATAGTTTTTCAAAAGTAGACCTTAAAAACGAAAAATAAAAAAATTGACTTAAATAAATAAGATTAGGACCTAAAAGTAATTAATTAAAAAGTTTTAAAAAAAATTGGAAATTATTGTGAGGACTACAAAAGTCCTCAGACTCGATAGCTTTTGAAAAGTAGACCTTAAAAACAAAAAATAAAAAAATTGACTTAAATAAATAAGATTAGAACCTAAAAGTAATTAATTATTTTTTTTAAAAAAAAATTAAGAAATTATTGTGTAATAGTAATATAACATGATAACGCTTCCCACGGAAATCCAAATCTTCCCTCTTTTTAAAGAATCAATGGGGACCGTAAATGTCTAAACAACATCCTTCATTGATTCTTGGAAGAAATCTAATTTGACTACACCTACTTTTTGAAATCACATCATTCGACTAATATTACTTTTTTCCTTTTTAAAAATTCTCTGAGAATTGGTTTCTCTGAAAGGAGAGCCTTGGTAACAGTAGCATTATCTCGATGTGACCTATGGGCTACGTATTCTAACACTTAAATCAATTTATAATGTTCATATCAAAGTAGACCATTTACACTGCACACTGTCTTGGGGTACAATTTTTCCCCAAACTATGCGTAACGTGAAATACTTGTACAGACTGTCTTTTCTTGGTGTCTTTGGCAATTAAATATCATTTTGTTTTTATAAGTGACATGTTATGTGAAAATAAACATAAATTAGTAGCAGAGCACCATGAGTGGTTTGGTGAGCCACCCAAATAACACCATGTATGGGTGAAGGCTATCTAGATTCGATAACTATGTCCATGTGTGATATGTCTCTCTTATTACGAGTCCGGAACCAAAATGACCCCCTCAAAAAAAAAAGTGAACCAAAATATCCCAATAAAAAAAAAGTGGTATCAAAATATCTTTATCGCAGTAAAGGACTTAATAGTAACAGCACGGTTAAGTCCAATAGCGCAATAATTTACTGCGTTAATGACGTTCTTAAAAAAAAATTGTTTGAATAACGCACTAAATTGATGCGTTATGCAAGTCCCATAAATTTTCCATCCAGTAGACTTAAGTAGTTATAAAAATAAGATAAAATTGAATATATTTTGGGTTTTTTTCGAGATCTAGCCGTGCAAACCGCCGGGCTGGGCCAGTTTTTAGAAAAACGTCTTTTATCTCATTCAATTTGAATTTTTCCCCAAATTGTTGCACAATTTTCGTTCATCTTTAATAAAAAAATATATTTCCAGATGGTAATAATGTTTTGAATGTCAATTTCAAGGCTCGAATTCAATTTATGAAAAACAAGTTAGATAGCATTAGTGAACATTATAAAAAATAAAAAGTGTCTACTTTGTAGCTTTGACCAACTTGACTTGGTGGTTTACTTCTTTTTTATGCCAACCACCTAAGATCAAATCTAGGTGGGAGCATTGAGAAGGTATTATGAGTAGAATACATTAGATCTACTATGGGTGCATGATGCATGCTTTAAGTAAAAATTAAATATATTTTTTGCGTAGCTATTTCTTAATGAGAAATCTTATTTTACTCTTTGTTACTGTTTATAACTAACTCGCGTGACATCTTAAATTAATTATAAATTAAAAAAAAAAAGTTAAGCATTGACTAAAAAATAACACGCTAAAATAAAACCACTAAAACGACGACCCGAAATTCTATTAATTGCACAAAAAAACAAAAAAATCGAGTTCTATATAAATTGAATCACACAGCTATTTCCACTTAGACAATTTTAGATATTCAAGGATTCCACGTTCTGTTCTAGATTAAACATGTCTAATTTAGGGTATTATTGATAGGCTAACCAAAAAAGACCACTTGGGATTCATTGGAATTATCACATTTATTTGGAAGATACTTATTTTGGAATGACAATGAAATTATTGTCTATGTCTATATAAAACATAGACAAATCACACAGTAAATGACAATGAAATTTTTGAATTTAAACAATGCTACAGTTAAATTTTGAAGAAAAACGAGAATACGGTTGAATTTTGAAGAAAATGATATTACATTTATCAATAGCTTCGAATTAAGTAAAAATGATACTAAGAACTAATTCAGAGCAGTTACATTCATCTAATAACATAAACAAATCACACGGTGAAGGATAATGAAAAGAAAAGTGTGATTTTTTTTTAAAAAAAAAAAAAAACAGTATAGTGCGGTAAATTACTGCGCTATTGGACTTAACCACGTCGTTACGATTAAGTCCTTTAACGCAGTAATTTACTGCGTTAAAGATACTTTGGTACCACTTTTTTTATTGGGGTATTTTGGTTCACTTCGATTTTTTTGGGGTCATTTTGGTTCCGGACTCCTCTTATTACTCGTATTTTGGTTGTCAAGGTAGTAGTTTCTATGGTAGGCTTAGCGAGACAAATAACGACAATTTTTTTTTACTGAAGCTTAATCGTGGAATAAGGGTCAAAAACACACCTAAACTATCATTTTTTTTTGTATTTCATACCTAAACTATCCGAAGTGAGTAAAACACACCTAAACTATCACTATATAGTTAGCAAAACACACCTAAACGCTGACTAGACTAAATGTTTTACCTCACTCACCTAAATGCCCGTGAAGCAAAATTTTATCAGAAAATTTCCGTTCATTTGGTATATGTAACTGCTATATATTTGCTGACTCATTTCGGCCATTTTCCTGGAACTATATATATGCAAAGGTTAATAAGGCAACTATCATAAAAACTGTATCAAAATCCTTATAAAGCACTGATGTTTAAATAAATGGCAAAAATAGGAGAAACTAAGTTAGTTCTTAAGTAAAATTCAGATTCAGCCCTAATTTAAAATAAAGAAATTTGTGGCTGAAGAAAGAATACATGTGTGTAGTCGATTTCTACTCCTTTCAACTCTTTTCAGACGAGAAGAATCATAGAACCCTAAATTTTTATACAAAATCCCCAATATTTTGTGACATGAAGAACCCTAATATTTTTTTTTTTTTAAGAAAATTGGCAACTAATATGGAATCCACGATGAAATTGGAGCTTAATGGGGGAAATCAAGACACCAAGCGCGACAGAGACGAGATCACTGTGGGAGAAGAAGAGAATCTCCGGTGAGAATTTTACTAACGGCTGAGACCCATTAAATTTTTACAATGACCCGTGTTTTATAATTTTATCCAAATATATTACCCCTTAACTTTTAACCTTTATTTATCCATGTGGAATTAACTTCTGCCACGGTGGAATTATTTATCCACGTGGAGTGGACGTGGCACTATTTTTAAACAAAAAAAAAGAGTGCAGTACACGTATCATCATATATAAGTCCATGTGTGTTTTTGCTAACTATGTAGTGATAGGTTAGGTGTGTTTTGCTCACTTCGAATAGTTCAAGTATGAAACACACACAAAAAATGATAGTTTAGGTGGGTTTTTGACACTTAGAAAGTTTTGGGATCTATGTACTTCACACAATACGTAATAAGCTTAAAATAGAGAGGAACGTGACTCCGCTTCCAAATATTAATCGTCTTGCGTTTTGAAAAATAACATAGTTATATATATTATTATTTTCCTTTCAATAGGTGGAGTATTAATCGTAAGTGAAATATTTAAAAAAAGATAATTGATGGCCATACAATATTCTTATGATTAAGATTCTTTTTTTTTTAAATGTGTACAAATTCTTTATTAATCGAAAGTTTATACAAAACAGAAAGTAGAATTTTTGAAATGGATCGATGTGTGTCAACCACACTGCCTCTATTTTTAAGAAATGTTTACCACTTTTGAGTTCCTAGGTGCTTTATTAGCCTTGGGAAAAGGAATAGGAAATGGATTTTTTTTTTTATTAAAAAAACATAAAAAGTGAAGGATGGGCATACTTTTGGGAAATGATCGGTACTTTGACCCCTGAATTTGTCCTGATTTTTCATTTAGACCCCTTAATTGAAACGTTGACCATCTGGATCCTCGAACATAAGATAAAATGTGTCATTTGAACCCCTCGTGCCAACTGGGCACACGCGTGCAGTCCACTTGCAGTGACATGGAATATCTGACCAATAAAAATAAGTCATGTCAACAAAAAAATTAATTTAAGAAAAATTAATTTTAAAATCTATTTAAATAATTTAAAAAAATTTGAAAAACCCAACCCATCCTCTCCGATAGCCCACTTCACCGCCACCACTGCCGCTACTACCTCCGCCTCCCCCACCTCCGCCGCCGCCGCTTCAAAATCTATTTAAATAAAAAAAAAATGGTGTCGTTTTTTGTCGGAGATTTATTTAAATAGATTTTGAAGCGGCGGCGGTGGTGGGGGCGGCCGAGGCAACAGCAGCAGTGGCGACGGTGAAGTAGGCTATCGGAGAGGATGGGTTCGGTTTTTCATTTTTTTTTAAATTATTTAAATAGATTTTAAAATAGAGTTTTTGTTAAAATTAATTTTTAATGATTAATTTTTTTTTAAAAAAAGAAAAAATTTGGTAACTCACGCTCTGTTTAAAGCAGTGCAGTTCACACGTCTGCCGAGCTGGCACTAGGGGTTCAAATGACACATTTTATCTTATGTTCGAGGGTCCAGATGGTTAACGTTTCAGTTAAGGGGTCTAAATAAAAAATCGGAACAAGTTCAGGGGTCCATCTATGACTTTGGCCTTTAGAAATTAATCGATAGTGCTATTGGGCATTTAAAGAAAAATTCTCCCCTAAACAAATTGATTAATTTTAAGCCTAATCTATTAAAGCCCGATGCCTATCGGACGATGATTAAGTAAAAGGCTAGTTTAACTCAAATAAGACATTGGGATATTAACCGTGGTTTTTAATGCTCTAATAGGGATATTAAATAATAATTTCCTACTTATTCTCTTCTTCCTTTTCCTTTTAGACCTACACAATTTGACTACTTCTCTTTAATAGGGATATATTCAATAGTAAGTTTTCTACTTATTCTCCTATTAATTCTTTGTCCCCTTTTTAGTTCACGAGAACCACTATTTGTAAGGAAAATTAATTAAAGAAGGAATTTCCTACTTATTCTCTTCTTCTTATTCCTTCTTTATCATAAGGCAATTCTTTTTCTCAATAAGAATTTTTATTTGTATTTATAATTTCATTCAATAAATATAGTAAATGACAGTTTTGTCTATTGCGGAGTCTTTTAAGGAAGGACAAAAAGTTCAATCAACATTTGTAAGGTCATTCGTGCTTTTAATATAGTATATATATATATATAAATAATTTTTTAGAGGAATAAATGTGCTACCCACATTCAACGGTGATGAAACTATAGGAGCACAATTAAAGCCGATTAGAATAAGGTACGTAGAAGTAACATGTTTTTTTCTAAAAAGGAAAAAGAACATTCCCAAACAGGCCTCAGTATATGTTCCTCGTTCTGTTTGTTCTTTTTGTTTCTCAATTATTCGGGTACGTAGTTGGAAAAAGGAAATACGATGATTCAGTTTAGTTTTTTTCTTTTCTTGTTTAATCATTTGATATACACAATATACTATTAACTTGACTAATTCAAATTTATACGTCATAAATTTACTAAAACGGTAAAGTGCAACGACAGTTACTTTTAGGGCAACTATTTGAAACATAATCCGTTTGCAATGTAAGTATTTAAAACACAATCACCACTTAGAAATATCTCTTTCTTATCGAGAAGTTCTATATTTCTTGATCTCGAACACAAAATATCTAGTTAGAGGTGAAGGTATCGCACTTATTGAACCAGATATTGAACCACACTCGAGATGGAGCTAAAATTTTCACTAAAAGGATTCGAAATATAAAAAAGCAAACGCATTAAGAAGTCAAAAGGATTCAACATCTATATATATACATAAAAAATATTTTAATCTTGTATATATAATGTATTTTTTTCGACAAAGAGGGTTCTAATGAACCTCTAACGCCCCAATTGTGAAACCAGAAATTTCGGTAGAAGTAATTTTTGATCTAACATACATTATAACTTTCTATATATTTATTCGATATAATTTTTCAATGAACATAAAAAATAATTTAATCTTATATATTTAGGGCCGTTTGGCCATGAAATCTTTTCACTTTTTTCCGGAAAACATTTTCACTTTATTTGGAAATCAACATTTGACCATAAAAATTTCAAATACAACTTGAATTTGAAAAAGATCAAAATACTTGTTTTCACTTTCAATACATTCAAACAACCAAATATTTTTTACTAAAACTATAACTAAATACAACTCTAACTCCAAAATACCAAATAAAATAAAAAATATTTGATTTTAATGGCCAAACGCCTACTTAGTATAATTTTTCAACGAAAAGGGTTGGAATGAAACAAGAAACTAGACACCCTTTACTTTTTATATGGCTATGAGCCTATGACCCTATTACGGCGCCCCTCTAAATACGGTCCTGCTTGTGACCTCTAGCCTTTCGAATCTATAACTAGTGCTCTCACACACACACACACATATATATATATATATACATGTGGCCCGTATTGAGCCCGGATCCAAACTTATGATAAAAACGTAGTAAATTTAATATAAAATATTATAATTTATGTCATTTTTCGATTGCATAATTAATTTAATCTAGCAACACGTAATCATGTCTTGTTGGTAAATCTTCATAATTATTAAAGTTTTTTAGTCACATAATTGCATAATTTTTAAAGAATAAATTATATGAGGATGGAAGTTTGGAAGGACAATTAACAAATACAAAGGGACACAAGATTCGATATTCACTAAAGAAGCAAAATTTTGGTGATTTAAAACAAATAAAGGGTGTGTTCGGTATGAAGGGAAATATTTTTAAAAATGTTTTTCAATTTTTATGTTTGGTTGGTTAAAAATTTTGAAAAACATTTTTTTTAGAAAAACATATTCCTTAAAATGAGGAAAATAACTTCCATAATAAAAGTAGGGAAATCAAGTTCGACAAAATGACTTTCACATTCATTGTGTCCTCCCCACATTCCAATACACCTCATCTTCACTCCCACCATTGTAGCTCCCATCCCCACCAACCACCACCGCACATCCCCACCCCCACCTCTCATACTACTTGTCTAGGTTATAGACAAATGATTTTGGCATAATATTTTTGCTTACACCAAAGATGAGAAATTAAGTAAGCAACACACTTGTTTTCCTAGAAATTATTTTTAAAAGAATAATTTTCGTGAAAAATATTTTCTTCATACTGAACACATCTAAAAGAATATGGAGTACTAATTAGTAAGACCTAACAAATGTTTTCATTGGAAATGAAATTGTGATTCCAAATTTACATGAATTTTATCAAAATGTATGATAATAATAATAAGACATAATGGCCAAAAATACATCTGAACTATGACTTTTTCGTGAGTTTCCTACATGTACTATAAGGTGTGCAAGTTTCCTACATGAACTATCACCAACTATCTAACAAAACACACGTCAACTATCAGTTATTTCATTTTTCTGCCTCAACTATTCAGATAAGTTATGAGGTAAGTTTGACTACTATTTCCTACGTCTCAAATTATTTGTCACTTTTTCGTTTTACAAGCTCTTTAAGAAATTATAATTAGGAGAGGTATTTGACTACTTTACTCTTAGTTATGTTTAAGTTATATACTCCCTCCTCCTTAAATCATCTGTCGCTTTTCTTATTTTACAAGCCCCTTAAGAAATTATAATTAGGATGGGTATTTGACTACTTTACCCTTATTTATGTCTAAGTTATAATCTCTTTCCATTAAACATTTATCTATTTTTATGTGTCGTCTTCATTAATGACAAAATTCTACTAAGGGCAAAACGAGGAAAAATAATTAATTGTACCCTGAACTTCTAAAACGACAAATAATTTGAGATAACTATTTTTAGTAATCACAACAGATAATTTTAGACCGAGGATATAATTCTGATATAGTTACTTAATGATAAGAATAGTATAGGACAAATAAATAAATATTTCCTGATTTGTTAAAATAGACAAATAAAAATAATTAGTTTTAGTATAAGGAACAAGCAACAAGAAATGGAAGGAGTAATCTAATAAGGTACAAGAAGATATCCACAAAAAATTACTATATATGGTGTCAATTTAATTCAACTACAAAGTTTCAAGTGGGAATGATCATAAGAAAATGAATGAGAAAAATGAAAATAGGTAAGCAAAAAGGAACAAACACATGTAGCAACCTCATTGCTCAAAGAATGATGTGAGGACTACAAAAACTTGATATCCTCACTTATATATAGTAGTAATATATATGTGTGTGGTGCCTGTCGTGCCTGACATCTTGCATATTACTATTATATATAAGGGAGAATGAAAATTTTTTGTAGTCCTCACATGAATTTTGATCCTAAGTGTTGTTACACTTGGCTTTTGCTTTGTTTTTTTCTTACTTATTTTCATTTTTTGGCTCATTTTTTTCCTTAAGTCCATTTCTATGTGGGCTTATATAATTGGTGTATATATTGAATTATATTAATATTTTGTGAATCTTTTCTTGCCCTTTATTTCCTTCTATTTATATTATATTGTATTTTTAGCTCTTATATTTAGTTCAAATAAATATTTCTTTATAAAATTGAGGAGGTATTAATAATTTTTTTTACCAAATTTATTATTATTTAGATAAGTGAATTTTACATAAATAAAAAACAACATTAAGTTGGTACTATTTAATCAAGGTAATTTAGTGAAACGCTTCTTACTTTCTAGCAATAGGTGATTTCCTAAGGGGGTGCCCACGCTTAAAACACAAGATAATATGGACCGAAAGGATTATTAGATTACCTTTTACATCATTTCTCAGTATAAAGAAAGATTCACAAAATATTGCTACAACAATATATACACTAATTATATAGGCCCATATAGAAATGGACTTAAGTAAAAAAATGAGCCAAAAAATGAAAATAGGCAAGAAAAAGACAAAGCAAAGCCAAGTGTAACAACACTATAGGATCAAAATTCATGTGAGGACTACAGAAAATTCTCATTCTCCCTTATATATAGCAGTAAAGTAATTTAGGCAATTATGGAGCCACATTATCGTTTTCAACTGGAGCATTTGTTAGATCTTACTAATTACTCTTGCTACCGTTTTAATTTATGTGGCACTTTTCATCGTCCTAGAGTTGCCTAAATTTTAAAGCTAAATTGGTTTAGATCAACTTAATATTTTAAATTAAAATTTAGCTATTAAAAATACAAAAAGTACTATAAAGAAATTTTAACTTAGAATTAATACTTTTAAGCATAAACTATATATGAAGAACTAAATTGATTCTTGAGGTTCAATTAATGAACATAGTTTTTTCCCCTTAATTTCGTCTAAAAGCAAGCTTGAATCACCACATTTAACTAACATAAACTTTTGTCACATGAAATATTATGAGTGACATTAAAACTTAATAAATACTAAAAAATATTAATAATACTTTTATATCTTGAATTTGGGCCCGGACTTAGCACTGGCCAAACGACACTAGTACATAGCTAGATAGACATATAATAAAGTATTACTTATTTTATGTAGTCATCAAGTTAAATATATACTTTCTCAGTTTCAATTTATATGATACTTTTCGTTTTTCGAGAGTCAAACAAGAGAATCTTTGATCGCAATTTATTCGTATGCCCTTTAAATATTTTAAATTGTTAATTATTGTGACTTATAATAATTTTTATGTGGTTTCTAACTATGTAATTTATTTTTAAAAAACCATAAAGACTATATGTCAAAATTCATGGTCAAAATAAATAAATTTGACTCTCGAAATTCGAACTGTATTACATAAATTAGGACAGAAGAAGTAACTTTTTATTTGAATTCAAGAAATAAGTATTAGGCTTTAATTTCAAACAAGTTGAAATTCCAAATTATAATTAGCAAGATATTAGGAAAGATCTTAACAAGGCTTTATGGTCATACTATCACTAGGGTGTAATTCTATGCGTTATTAGACTGTTCCTTTGACGATGAAATGTAATTGTAGTTTACAATCAGACTTTATATATTTAAATTTAAAATTTATATATGAATCACTTCCAAATGCACATATATTATACTATATTCGTTATGGTTACATTATGAAAAATAATTAGATATATAGTATTCATGTGCTATCGCCGTAATTTACGCCGGAGAAAATAATTGATCATCGGTACTCCATCTTTTTGACATCAACGAGTCTACTAACATGAGAATGAAAGTGAATTTCACGTCAAGTGATGTTCATGGAAGGATAGTGTGTGTAAGGCTATTAGCGAACTTTGGAAAGAAAAAAAATCTTTAATCTAAGGCCTCACGTTTTTTTATGTAGTTTTATGAGGAGCAAAATTTGGATTCGAGAAAAAATTTCAGAAAAATAATCTTGCTCTTTTAAGTAAAGTGATGCTAAATTTGATCTTCATTGGCCTCGCAGTCCGCAAATTATTACTATTAACTCTCTTTCTCGAATATCTACGTCCTTCAATATTTGAGCCTCGAGCTTTTTCTATCTTTCTTGAGCCTCTAAGTTTTGGCGAATGAGATCTTTCCAATATTCTATATACAAATAAGTTTCTATTTTAAGTTGAAAATTGTTATGAAATACATAGTCATTGTATGGATATCCATACATATCTGCTGAGTTCCAGAAACCTTTTGTATGTGACATGTACCTATTAATTTGGGCACTTACTATTTGTAACCTTTTGGATGATTTTTCATCCTATAAATTGGGATGTTCTTCACCTTTGAATGCACACTTGAAATAAGAAGAAAGTCTTCTTCTCCTCTTTACATCTTTATCTACACTTCTTGTCTTATATTGCTCTAATTTTATAACAAAAAACTTATCATTGTTCCATTTATATTAATCCCTATAATAATAAAATAAATACGTAAGATTTTCTCCAATTATCCTTGATATTTGCCACAAATATCGATATATAGTGTCACTTTACCTCTCATTCTTAGTACTTTAATCACTTGTTCTATGATGAAATCGTTGTATTCGAGCTTATGTTGGTATGTTTTGTGTGTTTAGGTACAACAAGGACAAATGATGCAAAACCGAGCAATTTTGGTAGATTTTGGAGGTGATTCTATTTGCACGAAGTGACGAGAGGATCGCACAACCCTTAGAGAATTTTGGGCAACTGAAGGACCTCACGTGTCAAGCCCCCGTCGCAGATGGTGCATCCACGCGTTGGACTCGCGTCGCGTGTCCAATGTAGCTCAAGACCCTTTCTGAACATCGGCAGTAGAAATCGCAGACCACGCCCACGTTGGACCCGCGAAGTGGGTGTGACACGGGTATCACACAGTTTTTCCTATTTCGATTGGGATTTGGTCTACTTATTTTAGTTTTAACCCTAGACTATAAATAGACGTTTTATTAATTGTAAACGATGTGCTGGGATATTCTTAAGACTTGTAAGCCGTCGTTCTTATTCTCTCTCCTAGGTTTTATTTTATTTTCTTCTTTCAACCCTTGATTATTCATGAATTCTTGTTCTTCATCTAGAATCATGAGTAGCTAAACTTCTTTATTTTGGGGATGTGGCAAAGATATGATAGTTGGTTTGGCAACAATTTCTATCGATTAAATTTCCATATTTTGGTTTGCTTATTTATTATTGTGCTTAATTGTTTAATTACTTGATCACTAATTATACACTATCTGTGGTGTGTGAATTGGACTTGAAAGAGGGAATTCACGTACGTAATAAGAATAAATAGAGTTTGTTCAATTTAATCGTTGCGCTATTGAGGATAGAAATACACTCTTTAGCCCAACTTAGTTGGTTACGAAGATATAAATGTGTTCTTGTTACTTCTTGCGATTATAGAAATATAGACGTTAATAGTAGCATCTACTGGCTTGTGAGTAGTTCGAAAGAATATCATAAAGTTAACATCAACCCATCAACTAGTAACCCAGGAAATAATATAGGTAGAATTGTCAAAGGACTAACTGGATTGTCGAAAGCCATGACCCTGGAACTTTATCTCATCTGATAAACCATACAGTCTTCCTCACAAGTTTCTCAGTCACAAAACACTCTTATTTATTTGTTTATTTTCAGTTTTTGTTTAGTTACAACAAACACCTTGATTGTTACCTTCTTGAATAGTTACAACAAAATTTGAATTTGTTGAACAACATAAAATCTAAGTCTCTGTGGGTACGGTATCTAGACTTTAAAATCATATTTACTTGTACGACCACGTATACTGGTGTGTGTATTTGGGAGCAACAAGTTTTTGGCGCCGTTGCCGGGGACTCAGAAAACTTACTGTTTTTTCTAGTTTGGATTTTTGAATTTCTATTCGAGTTTTTACTCTGGTTCTTTGGTTGACTTGTGCTCCTCAGGTGCATTTTCTTGTTTATGCCAAACTCTCGAAGTCGAAGAAAAGTATTAGCTGACTTTGACCTAGAAATTGAACGGACATTACACAAGCAGAAAAATCTGGCGGACGATGGGCATGATCTCGGGTTGGTTAACAATCTTGGAGTTGATAACAGGGAAGTTGTCCGTGTTCCCACAAGAGTTGCTAAGATGGCACAAGAACAACATGTTTTTTTGTCTAGTTACACTAGACCTAGCCTGGCAAATACTGCTAAGTCTATCGTCAAGCCTGATGTCACTGAAAATTTTGAGCTAAAAGAAGGAACAGTGCGGCTGGTGCAGAATACGTGCCAGTATATAGGTAAACCTCATGAAGACCCGCATAAGCACTTGATGACATTCGTGGAGTTGAGCGAAAATTTCCAATATAGAGATGTCTTCGACGATTATGTGAAGCTGGTCTTGTTTTCATTCTCATTGATTGGTGAAGCGAAGGATTGGTTGAACAAATTCATCGATAAATTCTTCTCACCCAAGAAAACAAAGGAGTTGAGAGGGAAAATTGCCAACTTCACTTAGAAAGACTCTGAATCTCTATCACAAAATTGGAAAATGTATAAGGGTTATTTGGGAGATTGTCCACATCACATGTAGACGAAGGAGATCATTGGGAACTATTTCATAGAAGGGCTAAGGCATGAATCAAGAGCCTTGTTAAATGCTTCAGCTCGGGGACAGATCTTGAACAAAACATATGAAAAGATGGAGGCTCTCCTTAAGCTAATGTCTAAAGGTGTTTACGAGTATCAAGAAATGAGTCGTGCAGGGCCGCAGAAAGCCGCTGAGATTTTTCAAGTAGATGATGTTGTAGCTATTCGGTACGATATCTAGACTTTAAAATCTTATATTACTTGTACGACCACATATACTTGCGTGTGCGTTTGAGAGCAATAATCCTCATAAGTAACAACGTGGTCGAAACACTTGTCCCATATTTGTACTTTGTTTCTCAAGTCAAACTGTGCAATAATGCACCTGAATGGCTCAAATTTATGAGTTGGCCAAGAAAATACTTTTTCATTATTAGTTGCTCCTCAGTCTAAATTATTTGTCGCTTTTTCCTTTCCGACATTCAAACGATGTGAATAATGATCAATAGTTTAAAATATATATCTACATTAGTTTAGTTTATTATTAAAGAATTTTTCTGTAATTTTTGAGTATCTAACAACAACCACAACAACATACCAAATGTAATCTTATAGGTAGAATTTGGGGAGAATAGAGTGTACGCAGACTTAACCCTACTTCGTGAAGGTAGAGAGGCTATGCGAAAGACCTTCAGTTTAAGTAACACATATCAAAACATTTAAAAAAGAAAAATACAGAATTAACGCCACCTATTTGGAGACGGAGGAACTAGTATATAATATTGTTGAAGGGTCATATTATTTTCCCTCTCCTGATACCTAACCCTAGAAAAGTCCGAAGGCTAGATATTCAACCAATGCTTTGGATCCATTTCAATATCAAATCAAAATAGGGACTTCACCAACCAAGCAACCCATGTTCATTTATTTTGGTTCAAATCCCATACTGACAAGAACAATTAATTAAGTTTATTTATTACTATAATTAGTCAAGTTTCTTGAAATGTGCATGTGGTATGCATAAATTGTCACCTCTTTTTGAAGACATCTTAAGTAGTGTTGTACCGTCCATCAAAAGTTATGGTGTAGTAATCTTAAATATTCTTCATCCTCAATCAGATAGTTTCAGATTTTAGCCTCGAGAATGAAGCTATTTTGTAGGGAACTTTATCACGAAAATAAAATTTCTCGATGCGAATTTGAATTAGTCAGGACCTAAAACGAATATCAAACATCAGGTGGCACACCAAAAAAGGTAGTAATGTAGGTATTTATCCTTTCCCATAATAGCTCCCCTCCCAACTCAGCGTTAGATCAGAACTCACAATTTGAAATGGTTTAATTGAATTCACTTTGTTCGATAAACTTATTATGTAAATAGAGTAAAAATAGTACTGTTTATATAAATTTAATTATTAAGTCTTTTTAATATTTGGGGAAAATTGCTTTAGATCGCATTTTGAATTCCATTTTTTCGTGACATTCTTGTTGTTTTTTAATCTCATCTTACGATTTCTAGCTGTGACACTGCCCAACATCTCACTAACGTAAAAATAAACATTACTAGAAACAGAGATTTTCTCCACCTCCAATTAGTGGGACATTTGTGTTATAAAATATGATTTACCCACTTCATTCCTGTCGAATCAGCTCACTGGGAAAACGCATGGTGGGAAATGAATTCTCATTGAAACTCTGTGAAACTTATTTTTCAGTGCAAAAACAGTCAAACACTACTATTTGTTGTTATATCGGTGGGTAGCCGCTGAACAATGAGAAAATAATGATATTTTAGTAGTGAAAGTGTAAGCATCAAACCACATCAACAACACCAAATTTGTCTGTATTTTGACTTCCGTTTGTTTGTTGGTTTTTTTTTTTTTTTTTTTTTTTTTTTTTTTTTTATATATATTTCCATTTGGGGAGACCAATTCCTATTTGATTGATGTGTTATCATCCCATTTATTGCATAATGCATTTCTTTAATTTTATTCTCAAGTCAACTAGCTTACACACACCTTATAATTTTTTATATGACAAGATATGACAAAATATATGTAGTGAGATCACTACACACACACATATATGCTATCTATCACTGGAAATTAAAGTATAAATAATGTTTCTAATGTTTATCTTTTCTTGTGATCCACTAACCACAAAATGGAATTAATAATTATGAAGAGCTGGCAAATGATATATATATGAAACATTAATTATTTAGTAATTATTAATGAATCTTTATAAATCTTAAGTTAATCCTCTTTAGAGTATGAACATTGGTTCATGATTTATTTACTTTTTTCCTTCTAGTATTATGGAAGACGAGCCTTAATAACTCTTTCTAGTACTTTTATTGACTGATAATCAGGCATTTCTGTTGAAAATGAATCGTTGTTTTTTTCCAACAATTAAATGATGTAATCGATTTTATATTTCTGATAAATTCATATGGATAAACTTGAGATATATAACATCATTTAGTTTCCAACAATGTCGAAATTCATATATTAAACCGAATATTACTATGAATGGACATACATATATTATTATTTCAACATCATGATGATAGTAACATATTGCGAGACGTCTAATTTAATTATTTTCCACATCGAGTATTGTATGCCAAATTGAAATCTGAAATTCTTAATTAAGCTTTGATTAACGATGAAGTTAGTTCTGAACTTTTGTTGAGTAGTACGATAATAAGATAATTAAATAACGATGTTCCATGTGGTTCTGAAACTCTTAAGACTCTGATTAGCGTCAATTCTTAATAGATTTATTACTTAAATAATAAAATAATACTCTCTGTTTCATTACATGATAATGAGCTCGTTTGGATTGACTTATAAGTTGCTTATAAGTTGTTTTAAGTTTTTTTGAGTATTTGGCTGGCCAGCTTAAAGTCATTTTGTGCTTAAAATAAGCTTAAAAAAATAATTGGGCCCATTTGACTTAGCTTATCTAAAGCAGCTTATAAGCAAAAAAAAAAAAGTTAAACTACTTCAACTTATTTTTTTTTAGCTTATAAACATAAACTCATCCAAACAGGCTCAATGTTTAACGACACGGTATTTAAGATGTTCATTAAAATTCTATATATTATAAACAATTTTTTTAAAACAATCCCAAGAAAGTAATTAGTTTGGCAGATAAAACACCAAATTTAAGTTGCTAGTGACGCGCATGAAGTTGGAACTTTTCAGAATTATATAAAATTATCACGATCCAAATCTCATAGTACGATATTGTCCGCTTCGGTCCAACAAACTTTACATATTTTCTTTTTGGGTTTTATTATCATCGAATCCAAAAACGCGTACCATATGAACTCGTGTTATGCGTTGTAAAGCTCTTATTTTTCTCACTCCTTCCAATGTAAATTCACCTAATTAATGTGTAACACACACCGTTCCTTGAACATGATCGTTTAGAAACCTGTCAGTCCTTCTCTTAGGCCACTCTCTGTTATGAGCGTCATATGCATCTCTTTTAATACCATATCTGTCACGAGTCTCAAACCCATGACACGTATTGTCTGATTTAATTTAACAAATCTCGCGAATTTGCATGTCATCAAGCCATCAAGCCAAAATACACCCGTCTATGTGAATTTGTGATGTCTTATAAAGATTTTACTTTTCTTCACGCATTTCGATGTAGGGATTATTCGCCTAAGGGTGTAATATGCAGTTATCCCCATTAATTGAAAGTTTGCTAGCCTTTAAGGCATGAATTCTTTAATTCGACCCGTCCTCCATCATGGACTTCACAAACTTAAATCATTAATGAATGCGGTATAAAAATTATTTGTGAAAAGATAAGGGGAAATTTCAGTAATGTACAATCTAGCATACAAAATTATATTTGCGTAGTCATATTTTTAAATTACACCCCGCATAGCCATTTTTTTTTATAATATATAACATTATACAACAATATGCAACTTTATACATCTGAAATAGACAAATGTATCAACTTTGTATAAAAATGTGTAATAATGTATAGAGTGTATAATAATGTATAAGAGGTGTTTCTATCCAAGAAAAATCAATTGCATACAACAATATACAACATTTTTTTAATTGTAGTGAGGGTACAAATATACATCAGCCTTTTGAAGTGAAGGGTACAAATTGAGTCATTTCATGTAATTTTACAAACATGAGCTATTTCGAGTAATTATTTTTCTTAAATAGTCAGAGCGAATTATTTTCTCAAGGTAATACTGGTTAGTAGACCATAAAATAAATTGGAGGTCAAATATAACAAGTGAATTTATTTCTAAATTAATGAAGGAGTGGATGGGACATTGCATTTCCAAGAAGTCAACTATCATGCCAGACTAAGGCTTTCAACTACTCGATCTAGTACAGAAATTGACTAATTTGTGGGGGCCATGACGTGTTTTATTTGCCCTTTGGTCGGTCGATAGAAATAAAATAAACAAAATAATGGGCAAGTACATTTGACTGATCGATCGCTAATAATTACATCTGCTAGCTAAATAATGGAGTATAAAAATTACTACAATCATTATGGATCAAAAATATATTTTTATCTTTTGCATAACTTAATGTACAAATAAGGGTAAGGATATAAATATACCTTTCAATCTTGTGATTTAGAATAAATATATTGTTCGTTAAATAAATTGTGCAAACTATACCTTTTGTTGACGATTTTTTTTTAAATCATTTAGCTTATTTTTTTAATTAAGAAATATCACGCGACTTTAAAAATATAAGTCAATTTTTTCTAGTGGATTGTCTGGTTCGTTTAAAAAAATCTCCAAAGCTTTAAAAATAAGTCAACGAACCAAATGCGATCCACAGAAAAAATTACCATGCGGCTTTAAAAAATAAGTATACTAAAAAACAATGGATAAGTATACTAACGACAGACGTACATATGCACCATTTTTTTAAAGATGAATATATCTGTTTTAAATCACAAAATTAAAAGGTATATTTATATTTTTTCCCTACAAACAATATACAATTGCTGACTTTTATTTTAATGGACCGCTATTTATATCAATTTTTCTTTATTAAATGCATGATAATATTGAAGGGCTTTTTTCTAGGTACATTGTGAAGGTCGCCTTATGCCACTGGGGCTCTCAGTCGGTGACTCTTGATGAGGATCGGTAAATAATTAAAGTTAGACAAAATCTCACGCAATCATAGGGAAGTGATATTGAATATCCTTCTTTAACAGTGTGTATGGTACTCTCTTCGGGTAAAAAAGAATGTTGACTTAGTTTTTTTTAAAGTAAAAAATATTCACTTATTAAATTAAAAAAGAATTAATCTTATATTTTTGGATTTTCTCCTATTAAGTGCTACTCCCTCAATTCACTTTTACTTGTCTATTATACTACAAATAAATTTTCATTTTTACTTGTCCAATTTAGCATATAAAGAAAAGACAAATTTTTTATTTATTTTACCCTTAAAATTAATTACTCATTTCCAAATCAATATTCAAGTCCAATGAGATTATACACCAATTAATATGGGTATTATGGTAAAATATATACTTCATTTATTAATTCTTGAGGGGCGTGTAAAGTCAAAAGTGGACAAGTAAACTAGAATGAAGGGAGTATGTGATTAAATCTCAATACCTATTTAATCAGGGACAATTTAGTCAAAATACCTATTTTTGTCTAGGAGTAATATTTTCTTAAGCAGTGAATGGCTAAGGGAACACTCTTTTTTATCTGGAGGGACTATATATTTTCCTTTTAAACTGATTTAGGGACTTTGTGGTTCAATTCCGTTAAATATTATAGAATTAATGGTCAAAAACACAACTGAACTATCATTTTTTGGTGAGCTTTCTACCTGAATTATTAGGTGTGAGAATTTTGAACTATCCTAGACTTAGAAAATCAGATAAAGAATGTGGGAATTGGAATTTCCCTGTTCAGCTGTAAGATGGGAGTTTATGCCCATGAACAGTGACCATATTTCAGTATACGGGCCGTAATTCAAGTCGTAAACTGGTACCAAGGATTTCTGAGCATTCTGGAATTTGACATTTGGCATTTGGATGTCATATGGTTAAATACGGGTCGTATTTCAAAATACAGCCCGTATTTCAAAACGTATTTGGAATTTGAGAAAACTTCCTTGATGAAAGTTGTAGAGCTTTGAAATACCTTTCCAACGGTATATTATGGGGGGTCAAACGGACATCTATGCAAAGAGTTATGACCATTTTACGGAAGAGACGCAGTGCAGACCGTATTTCAAAATACGGCCCATATTTCAAAATACGGCCAGTATTTAACTGGGCGGAAATTTTAATTCTCCAAAATAGTATATATTCGTCTGTATCAGTTCACATCATTATTTTTCATTCCTTCAAGCCCTAGAATGACCTCCTACTCTCTTCCATCATCAAGAACACCAAGGTAAGCCTACTCTAATTATTCCAACTCAATTCTAACATATACTCTAATAATCTAAGCAAGAAATTATTGTTCCTAATCTAGGGTTTTCAACAAAACCCATCTCAAGGTTCAAGAATCAAGATTTAGGAAATCTTCTCCAAAATTCAAGTCTTTAATTCAAGTTTTGGAGCAATTAAGGTATGTAGAACTTCCATCCACATGTGGGAATCTCTACGTTCTTCCCCATGCTCCGTTTCTTGATATTCATGAAGTTCAAATCCTAGGGCATTAAACCCAACATATTGGTAGCCCGTATTTATGTATTTATGTACATGAATTTTGTATCTATATTCGTTATTGTATTCCTAATCTTCCATTAAGGTTATTAGGAACCCTAGCTTAATCCATGAATCATGAATTCTTCCTCATGTGTTCTCATTATGTTTATATGAAACTTTATGATTTTATCTAGCAAGTTACAAGCATGTTTTCAAGTCAATTATATATATATATATATATATATATATATATATATATGAACTATTGTTATTACTCATGAATCAAGAACATGTTTGCAAGACTATGACAAGTTATCTCATGAAATCATATTACAAGATATTTCATGAAACCATGTTACAAGTTATTTCGTGAAATCATGATTACAAGTTATTTACAAGTTATTTCACGAAAATCATGGGCTTCTTAGCCAACTATATCATGTTCATGTTTTTGGGAATTGCTTAGTTAACCGAGAAGGCTCAGATAGCCTGAAACTACGTTGCCACCGTAGGATAAGAGTTGTCAGCAAGGAGGCAACACCTTCATTATGCAGTTTGGATCCTTACATTCTTATTATTACTTAAATCTCATATCCCTGGCAAGGTGTAAGTGTTCTGCTGGTAGGACGCAAGTACCACATCATGTTGTCGATTATACTATAGCATTCCCCACGTTACAAGCAGTTTTATATACATGTATTTCCATTGATTTACTGTTTTCAGACTTTACTCACGTTTCATGCTCATGTTCAAGTTACATTCAGTTTCAGTTCATGTCCTATACCTATGTTGTGCCATGTTCTTCATTTCAGCAGGTTTTACATACTAGTACTATTCACTATGTACTAACGTCCCTTTTGCCCGGGGCCTGCACTTCACGGTGCAGATACCGGTTTTGAGGAGCATACACTTGCGCAGTAGGATCACCTCAGTTATCAGCTTATTAGTGAGCTCCACTTCTCTCGGGGTTCAACATGGAGTTTGCATTAGTATTCAGTTATAGTAGTCCAAGGCCATGTCCGGGTAGTTAGTATTCAGACTTGTTTTAGAGGTTTCATAGACAGATGTTAGTTCACAGAGTCAGTTATGTTTTCATGCGTGCAACCTATTACGTTTTCATGATTTTTCATGCTACGAGATAACTTCAAGACTTTATTCCGCAAATTACATTTTCATGATTCATTTAAACTGCATCATATAGATTATATTATTTTGATGCCCATGTTGACAAGCAAGCCATGAGGTTCGCTCGGACACATGCAAGCAAGGCCCAAGTGCCGTGTTACGCCCAGGCCATGGTTCGGGGCGTGACAGTTCATATATCATTAGGATCAAAATTAAAATTTAGCAATAACTTAGGAACTTAAAGTGCTATTATCCCAATGATTTATGTATGATAAACTGTTACCATATAAAATAAACTACCTTATTTCTTAACATTTTGCATCTTCGTTATGATTGTCGTTATTGCGGATTTGTTGTTACATCTTATTATCGTTATTATTATACTTAGAATAATTCTTTTTTATTTCCTTTCATCCTTTGAGTATAGAAAACATTACTCATTCACGAAAAATATTTACTAACGTAACCGTCCCTGTATTTGGATCAAATAAATAAGTGCATGATATGTGTCGTCTGTATAGACTTAACAACAATTAATTAATATATATTCATCTTAATTTATTGTTTTATTCTGATGTGTCTTCTGTATAAACTTAACAGTAGTTAATTAATATATATTTTCATCTTAATTTATTAATTTATTTTGATAAATTAACAAAAATTGGTGTAAACACGGAGTCAAAGTTATTTTTTCCCCTATTAACCTCTACAATGGAGCCTAGAATCCATTAGCCTCAAAATCTTATGATGAAATATACAAATTTGTACAAGCTAAGTAATGAATTGTTGGCACTAGCACATTTATGTTTTGATGAGTGATGAAGTGAATGAACCAGGTTAATGGACATATTCCATCTGAGTAACAGATGCAAGATAAAGTGAATGAACCTACCTGCTTGCAGTGGCGTATACAGAATTTTTTGTAAGTGGTATTGATATTTAAAGTGAAATATGAATATATAATTATAGTGACATCATATTTTAGAAGAAGAAATCCAAGTTGAATCACAAATTAAAATACCAATTCAGATGAACCTTAGATAATTTCATAGAATTCAACCCACCAAAAGAACACGATGAATGTTTTTAAGAAATTTCAACTAAAAAGAAAAAATGAAAAAAATATATTAAAAGAACTCACATTTCAAAGTGCAACAGACAACACCAAAAATTGTAAAACAACTTTAATCTCCGATTGCAAATTGTAAAAGAAAAGTGAGTAGTTTTTTCAAAATTAGAATTTTAAGTTGCTTGAGTAATCTTATTCCACAATGATATTAAATTATTTATGGACTCCTACAATAATATACTCCTTGTTAAGTAAAGACTTGCAGGTTTTAGCTCGATTTGGGTATTGCTGATTAGGTAAAAAGTCAAAGTTAAGAAATAAATGTCATATTGACAATATTTGAACAAAATGAACACGCGACCTCAAGGTGATTGTTTAAGCGCCAAGCCAGTGAGCTACCAACGAAGTAGTGCTAATCAATGTAATCTCTTTAATATTTATCCAAATACATTCTTCTGCATAGTATTATACATATATCAATAAAAAAATTCTCGATCAAGCGGTGTCGGATGACACTCCTTGGATACACGTGGGTTCGCCCCTGGGTGCTTGAACCAGGTCTATGAACATGTTCTCGCTTAGAGTTCTGTTGCGAGTAGAACTCTTGAAGTAAGAGATAAGGACTTGGCGGACAAGTTACAAGATTTCTTATCATAATTATCCAGGATACGCTTCAGACTCCTAAATGGATATCGAAGCCGCGTGACACCCAAGAAACCTAAGTCAACTCAAACCCTAATTCTCTTATTGATCCTTATCGTGTAGGCTCTGTGTTCACCTGACTTGCAGCACACCAAAAGATATATATATCCAAGTCCTCTCTTGAAGAATTTTTCTTGCACTAACATAGAGAAAAAATCAGAAATTGAGCGAATACAATCAATGTAATAATTGATAGTTCTGATTCCTGAAGTGCGGCCCGATACAAAGAACACAATTTAAGAACCCGTTTCATTGTGAAATGTTTTACATCTTTGAGTCTAGAATCTTGTATTACGATTGTTTATCGAGTTGTACCTTTCCAACTTTTATAGAAGCAATTGTCATAGGTATAAACACTTGTCAAATTTAGCTTCAAGTCGACAGTAACTTGAAGTGCGCTCAATAGTCTAGGGAGATTATTGAGATAGGAATTAGAGTTAGTTCTAGGTTATAGAGTTTGTAATTTAAATTTGCAAAGACTCACAATTATATTGGAGTTTGGAAAAAATCCTGCAGAGGTCCAAGTCGTGGTTTTTTCACCCTTTTGAGCCGGGTGTTTTTTAACGTAAAAATACAGTGTCTTTACTTTCACGTTCTTTATTATTCCGCAAATGTTAGCTTAGAACATGTAGAGTAACGCAGTGGCGGATCTATGATTTTCACTCAGGGGGTTCGAAAAAAATAATAAAAGCTAAACATAAAAATTAATGTTGTCTCTGGGAATCGACCATTTGAGCTAAACTTTCCCATTTGTTTAGGGTACTCAAAACATACATGTGTACCGTGTATGTAACTACAAAAGATCTACCTTATATATACAGTGTAATTTTTTGCCGAGAGAACACCCTCAAGCCCACCTAAATCTGCCTCTCGCAACGTGGTCTATCCTATAAGCTAAAATTTGGTATAACTTAGGATAGATAGCTGGTCATGCAAATTATCATGAACCTCAACGAGTTCAACAACCATGGGATCATCAAGCCATTGTAATATTCCCATTGCTCCGAGGAGATATGATTTCTCGTGGTCTCTGAAACACGATCCACTTACAAGTCCGACTCCCATTGCTCTGAGGAGAGAAGATTTCTCGTGGTCTCTGAAACATGATTCGCTTATAAGTCCGACTTTATTTTTTGAAAGAACGATAAGAATGACTCGCCTCCATTCATAAAAACAAGGTCCAATAAACAGAAATAAACCAATTCCATAATAATCTAAAGAATTATGCTCAACTTACATCAAAAATTAAATATTTTGATCCGTGTACTTTTAACATTCTTATATAAATTGAACTAGACGGCTTATGTCCGTGCTGCGCACGGACCCAACACTTTAGATTATAGTGCATCTATGTGTATGTAGTTGTCTTTGAATAGTGATTATATATATATATATATATATATATATATATATGTTATGTTTAAAACATAATTAATATAATATTGTAGTTTGTGCTCCGTATCTAAAATATTATTATATTAATGTTTGCTACGAATACAAAATCGGCAAATTTATTAATATTTTTTAAAAGAGAAGATTTGTTGTAGAAATTGATTTTCTATCTAAACGAAGAAATACTATTTTTTAATTGTTGGTAAATATTCTCGGTTTAGCTCATTTAACTTGTTATGTTGTCTTTTACATTAAATTCTATCTTATTTTAAAATATAAATATTTTAAGTATATTTAGTGAACATAATAACTTGATTTTGTCAATATGGGATACTATGTTCAAAACACGATTAATATAACATGGTAGTTTGTGCTCCGTATTTAAAACTTTATTATATTAGTGTTTGCTACGAATAAGCATGGTGTTTAATATGGGGCCCACATTTTTTTTAACATTGTTTGTTTTTTAAATATGGGATTCACTTTTTTTTTTCAATATTGCTTGATTTTGTTAATATGGGGTCCACTTTTTTTTTCTCGTGACTTTGGATGTGGTGGGTTCCACTTTTTTTTTTTTAATACTGGATGTTGTTTAATATGGGGCCCACAATGTGGGATTCATTTTTTTTATATATATATTGCTTGATTTTGTCAATGTGGGATACTATGTTCAAAACACGATTAATATAACATTGTAATTTGTGCTCTGTATTTAAAACTTTATTATATTAGTGTTTGCTACGAATACGCACGGTGTTTAATATGGGGCCCACAATTTTTTTTTTAATATTGCTTGATTTTGTTAATATGGGGTTCATTTTTTTTTTTCCCGTGAGTTTGGATGTGGTGGGTTCCACTTTTTTTTTTTTTTTTTTAATACTGGATGGTGTTTAATATGGAGCCCACATTTTGTTTTTAATATTAGTTGCTGTTTAATATATATAGGGCCCACAATTTTTTTTAATGGGCCTGTTTAATATGGGGCCCATTTTTTTTTTTTTTTTTTATATATACTATGTTCAAAACACGATTGATATAACATTATATTAGTGTTTGCTACGAATACGCACGATATTTAATAAAGGGTCCACAATTTTTTTTAACATTGTTTGTTTTTTTAATATGGGATTCACTTTTTTTTTTTTTTTAATATTACTTGATTTTGTTAATATGGGGTTCATTTTTTTTTTCCCGTGAGTTTGAATGTGGTGGGTTTCACTTTTTTTTTTAATACTGGATGGTGTTTAATATGGGGCCCACAATTTTTTTTTATAATTTTTTTTATGGGCCTGTTTAATATGGGGCCCATTTTTTTTTTTTTTTTTATATGTACTATGTTCAAAACACGATTGATATAACATTGTAATTTGTGCTCCGTATCTAAAACTTTATTATATTAGTGTTTGCTACGAATACGCATGATGTTTAATATGGGGCCTACTTTTTTTTTTAGCATTGTTTGTTTTTTAAATATGGGATTCACTTTTTTTTTTTTTATAATACTGATTGGTATTTAATATGGGGCCCACAATTTTTTTAAAATATTAGTTGTTGTTTAATTTAATATATATGGGATCCACAATTTTTTTTTACATTTTTTTTTAGGGCCTGTTTAATATAGGACCCAATTTTTTTTTTTTTTAATGGGGCCCATCAACGGACGACGAAGAGGGACGACTAAACTCCCTCTTCTAAGTAGTAGAAATAAAGGGAGTAAAAAATTTCGACAACCTACAAGCATTAAAACCGCAAAATTCGTACTAACAAATGGAATTGAGTAGCACCGATAAATTAAGCTTTGATACTACTCGAATCATATTCAAAACTTTCATTAAAATATTTTGCTACACTTTAATTACTCTCATGATAAGGCACCACAAAGGTTGTGTCAACTTGTATTTTATGCCAAACAAAGCCACCTTAATTTGAGGGAAAAAAAAAAGGGTAAGCAGTTCGAATCTTTAAAGGAAAAGACAAGAAGATTATATATTTGCCATACGTGTGCACAAAACAAAGGGCCAAAAAGAAAAAGTTGACAACAAAAAAACATGTAAAAGGATTTTTTCTTTTTTCTCTCACATCAGTCAAACTAAGTGACTAATACTAACACCAACATCATGTGTTAAGATTCACGAGGCTATAG
This sequence comes from Lycium barbarum, assembly GCF_019175385.1. NCBI lineage: Eukaryota > Viridiplantae > Streptophyta > Magnoliopsida > Solanales > Solanaceae > Lycium > Lycium barbarum. The sequence continues at coordinate 143,313,088 of NC_083340.1, read as the reverse complement.
GTGTCTGCTAAAGGGGCCTTTATAGATATTTTCTTTCTTTTGTCAGAACCTATGACAATTATCTCTTGAATTCTCCATCAAATTTGATTATTATTTGAGACCCTATTACTGGAAATATCTTTTGTTTAGTTATTATGTGATACTTGTTTGTTTTGAATTATGCTATTCAGTCGTCTACACTCCTACAACAAAACTACAGTACATGATATTTTTGTGTCATTGAAAACCTATTCACCCACTATATATATATACACACACGCATTGAGTATAAAAACAAAATCACAGTTTGAAAATTTTGATTAATCAAATAGAGGCAAACTCATGATTTGACTAGTATGAGTTCGACTTCAATATTTTATCATAATTCATTGGATTTACTGTATTCGAAATTTATTTATTTTACTTATTCGATGAGTTTCTTAACAAATATAAGGTTTGAGCCAAATTATTGAGATTGTGTTTGGTAAGACATTTTTTAACTTTTTCATATTTGATCGGTCAAAATTTTTGAAAAATATTTCTTCAAAAACACAAGTTCCTTAAAAAAAAAATGAAGAAAATGACATTTCTAGTGTGACACAATCAGTGAATTCAAGTAATGAACCCTAATTGGATCAAAAAGACATACATTTGGAGAAGAAGAGAAGAGAGGAAGAGAGGTGGAAAATACAGTCGTTAATCAACTTCTATCAAATTACACTTAGAGATCATATTTATAGTTAGGGACCACTAACTAACTAACTAACTAACTAACAAGCTTAAGGATGTAGAATGACTAATCTACCCTTTTAGCTAAATTACAACATTCTTCAACACTCCTCCTCGAGCTAGATGCCATAAAAATGTTAAGTAAACCTAGCTAGGATACAAGGTATTCATGTTGAACTCTATTCAACCCTTTTGTATGAACATCAGCCGGCTGCTCAATGGTGTTTATATATTCATTCCTGATCAAGCCTTGTTGAATCTTCTCTCCTATAAAATGGCAGTCAATTTCTATATGTTTTGTCCTCTCATGGAAGACAAGATTGGCTGCTATTTGGATGGCTGCTTTACTGTCACTATGAATGCAAACTGGTAGTTGAATTTGAACTCCTAAGTCTTTGATCAATCTAGTTAGCCAAGTCAATTCTGAAACTATTGCTGCTATACTTATGTAGTCAGCTTCTACTGAGCTTCTAGAGATTGTTGTTTGTTTCTTAGACTTCCAAGAAACAAGTGAATCTCCTAACTTTATTAAGAATCTAGTCACTGATTTTCTTGAGAATGAACATGCAGCCCAATCAGCATCACAAAATGATATAAATGTGTCTTTTCTATTGTTGATAGTAATACCCCTTGTGCAGGCTGTGTTTTGATGTATCTAATGATTCTCAATGTAGCTTCCAGATGTGACTTCTTAGGTTGCTGGAGAAACAAACTTAAGGTTTGTACACTGTAAGCTATGTCAGGCCTTGTAAATGTTAAGTATAATAGTTTGCCTATCAGTCTTTGATACATTCCTTGATCATGTATCAATTCATTTCCTACATTGGCTACTTATTTGTTATGTCCTTCATTTTGTTGGCTATAAATTATTTTGATATGTTTATCATACTCTCTGGTAGTAAGTTTGATATTTGTATCCATTGGTGTAGTTGCAAGTTTAGTAGCACTCAACCCTGATTTTGAAATAAATTCTGATGCATATTTTCTTTGATGCACTAAGATTCCTTTTTTTGACCTTGCAAATTCAATACCAAAGAAATATTTTAGTTCTCCCAAATCTTTCATCTTAAATGCTTTTTGTAAGGCAAGTTTGGTCTCAATTATTAACTGCAAACTATCTCCAGTAATCAGCATGTCATCAACATAGACTAATATAGTATAATGAATGCTCATATTGGCTCTGAACAAACTTGAACCTGAGTAGTGCTTCTTGTAACTTTGCATTCCATTGTCTTAGAGTCTGTTTCAGTTCATACAAGGATTTAATGAGGTTGCATACTTTTCTATTGTCCCCCTGACTCTTAAATCCTCGTGCCCACTCCATGTATATTTCATTATCTAGATCCCCTTGAAGGAAATCATTATACACATCCATTTGATGTATATGCCATTTTCTAGCAGTTGTTACCATCTTTACAACTGGTCTAAATGTCTCTTGGTAATCTATTCCTTCTTGCTGACTATACCTTTTGACTGCTAATCTTGCTTTGAATCTTTCTGTTTCTCCACCTGCCTTGTACTTGATCTTGAATATCCATTTGCATACAATTGGTATATTTCCATCTGGTAGAGGCACTATCTTCCAGGTGTTATTTTGTTGCAGTGCATCTGCTTCAGCCTGCATAGCTTCAATCCATCTTGGATCTTGTATTGCTTCTACATAGGTAGAAGGTTCAGTTGTACTAGAAACAATAGAAGTAATAGATGATAAGTGATCATAAGTTACATAGTGCATAAGGAATGTCATTATGGACATTCAGAGATACAAACTATTTCATCCAACATGGTGGATATTTTCCTCTAGTTGACTTCCTTGTAGGTTGTTGTACTTGGCCTTGTATGACATTTAGATTAAGTAGTTCCATTTGCTCAACTGCAGGCTGAACTTGGTCTTGAATTGCATTTTCTCCAGGTTGACCTGCAACATTCACTACTAAAAAACCTGGATTTTCCGACCTCAAAAAACCTACCTCAGTTGAGGTCGGAAAAAAACTGACCTCATGAGGTCGGTAAAATCGTAATATTTATTTTTAATCTTTTTTAAAAATAAACCGACCTCATGAGGTTGGTAATATTGTATCAAAATTTGAAAAAATAATGTACCGACCTCACTAGGTCGGAAATTTAATTGATGGTAAATATTATAATTTTATTTTTAATTTAAAAGAATACCGACCTCACGAGGTCGGTTTATTAAAAATAATTTAAAAATAATTTTTGATAAAACGACCTCGTGAGGTTGGTATACTTTTAAATTAAAAATAAAATAATTAAATATACCGACTTCATGAGGTCGGTAATATTAGCCAAATAAAATTAAAACAAACCCCAATTAACCCTTCTCTTTCCATTTCTCTCTCTTTCCCTCTCACGTTTTTGAGGTCCCTCTCTCTCTAAACCTAATACACCGTCGACATTACCAACAGTGCAGGGAGTCACCGTCGTCGTCGTCCACACCCAGAACCGCCGCTGCCGTCGCCAGTTATCATCAACATTTGAGGTATGCTATCTTTCTTTTCTTGGCTAAGAAGTTTGTTACTGGGTTGAGTTGTTAGAGCTTCAGTTACTGAGTTGTTAGAGCTTCAGTTACTGAACTTGACATTGTATGCTTCAATTTGCTAAATAAAAGAAGAGTAAACACAATTACACATAGAGGGTCTTCCTTAAATTCTCAGAAAAATTTACTTTGGCCATTTGGGGATACAAAATAATGAAATTACTTTGGCTATATGGGGAATCAGATCTAGAAAATGGTGAAGATGCTAAATGCAATTACCAATAAAGGGTCTTGAATATATTCTCCAAATATTACTTTGGCCATTTGGGGATATAAAATAATGAAATAACACTCAATTGGAGTGGAAAATCAAGAAAGATGAGAATAAAGATGGGGTTTTTTTTTTTTTTTTTTTACATGCTTCAATTACTGAAGTTGACATTATGTACTTCAATTTGTTGAAAGAAATATATAAGTGCTAAACGCAATTACACATAAATGGTATTAAATAAATTTTTGAAAACCCACTTTGAAAATGGAATCAGTGTTCAATTTTGAGTGGAAGTTGCTGGCAATAAATTTTGAGTGGAAGTATCTGGCAATAATTTTTTTTGCTAAATATAGCTTGTACCTCATAAGATTTATTATCAAAATACAAATCTGAGCTAGTGACTAAACACCTAATTTGTGTGAAGTAGTTCAGAATACGAGAGTCAAAATACTTGCTTTTTTTAAGGTCGAAGTTTGATCATTTCTGATTAAGGTCGGTTTGCTCTTTGCTTTTGTGTTCTTTAGCTTTCAGTCATTTCTCGCTACATGTTTTCTTATGTTTTGATTTCGATATCAGAGTAAGAGATCAAGCAAATGGTTTGGCATGTTTCCTTGAGGTTTTTTTTTTTTTGTGTGTATGATTAATTTTTGGGGCAAATTTTCATGTGTTTGGTTATAAATTTTCTGAATTTGTGATGGTTTCTTGATTCTAAGGCAGATTTAGCCAAAAGAGTACTTCAATCTCTTGCTCTCTAAGGTCCATATACCCTTGTTCTAGTGTCTTAGGTTTATGATTCAAATTTTCATGGGTTTGGTTTGTAATCTTCTGAGTTTTTGATGAGTTTGTCATTCTAAGGTCCATTTTAGCCAAAGGGAACTTATGAGACTGAAATGTTTCTCTATAAGATTTATGTAATGTGGTATAGGGCAACTGATGACTTGGGTCTCTGTTGAAGATTTAGTAAATTTTTCCTAGTCTGAAGCTTTAAGTTGATTGTCAGGGCAACAGGTGATTTCGGTTTTGAACATTGAAATAAATTATTCATTGAATTTGTTCCTTAACAATTTCAAATTTGGTGTTATTTGTGTAGATGGAATCTCGTAGTTGGATGTATAATAGGACAAATGACCGCCGAGGGGGGATGAGGCAAGAATTTGCAGACGGTGTTGATGCTTTTGTTGACTATGCAATGACACTTGAAACTTTTCAAATTCATGGCTTGGTTAGGTGCCCTTGTGTAGTATGTCAATGTAGAAATTACGAACACCAGAGATTGTTAGGCTTCATCTCTATAAAGACGGGTTTGAAGAAAATTATACAGTGTGGACTAATCACGGAGAAACGGATAGTAGTTTTGGTAGATTTCAAAACTTTGTTGTTGGTGAAAGTAGTAGGGCGGTGCAACCTAATGTCCATAGCACGACATAGTTCAAGATGCTTATGGGATACATTCCGAATTTGAATCCGGTAACCATGATGAAGAAGCTCCAAATGAAGAAGCTAGTCCTTTTTTTGAACAGTTGAAAAATGCTAGTCGACCTTCATATGAAGGGAGTCCCCACTCTCAATTGTCTATTTCCGTTATATTATTAAGCATCAAAGCAGATTGGAATGTTCCTCAAGGTGCAATGGATGCTGTGATTGATCTTATACATGAATTAGTTGACCCGAAATTAGAGATACCTGAAAATTACTATAAGGCAAAAATATTAGTGTCTAAGTTAGGACTCTCGTCGATGAGAATTGATTGTTGTGAAAATGGATGCATGTTATACTATAAAGGTGACAACAGTCTAGAATCTTGTAAGTTTTGTGGAAGATCTCGTTTTAAGCGGACTCGTAGCGGGAAAAGGGTTGTCGTTAAGGCGATGCATTACTTACTTCTTACACCAAGGTTAAAGAGGTTGTATGCATCAAATAGCTCCGCTCCTCATATGAGATGGCACAGTTAAAATAGAAGGCCGCATGGTGTTATGTGTCATCCATCAGACGGAAAGGCTTGGAAGCATTTTGACTCAACATATCCAGACTTTGTGGCCGAACCACGAAACATTAGGTTGGGTTTATGTTCAGATGGATTCGCTCCACATTCTGTTTCTACTGCACCATATTCTTGCTGGCCGATTTTCTTAACACCGTATAATCTTCCACCTGAGTTGTGTATGACTAGTATATATATATTCCTTAATTGCATCATTCCTGGCCCACGTAATCCAAAAGTTTTAATTGATGTATACTTGTAACCTTTGATTGATGAGTTGAAAATATTGTGGCTTGAAGGGGTTGAGACGTTTGACGTTTCTCTTAAGCAGAATTTTAATTTGGGGGCCACCTTAATGTGGACTATTAATGATTTTCCTGCCTACGGGATGTTGTCCGGGTGGATGACTGCTGGAAAGTTAGCTTGCCCTTACTGCATGGAGAATACTAAATCGTCCACTTTAAAACATGGCAGAAAAAAATTCATGGTCTGATTGTCACCGTCAGTTCTTGCCAATGGATCATGAGTTTAGGAGTATGAAAAATGCATTTAGGAAGAACAAAATTGAACAAAACTATCCACCTGCAAGACTTTCAGGAGAGGAAATTTGGGAGAGGGTGTAGAACTTTCCGAAAGTTACTGAAGAACCACCGTACAAGTTCGATGGGTATGGGGTTGCACATAACTGGACCAAACAGAGCATATTTTGGGAGTTACCATATTGGAAGGATAATCTTCTCCAGCATAATCTTGATGTCATGCACATTGAAAAAAATTACTTTGACAATTTGTTCAACACAGTGATGGATGTCAAGGGCAAGACAAAAGATAATCCAAAGGCTAGATTGGACTTACAGGAATATTGTAGGCGTAGAGAGTTATGGTTGCAGGACAAACGAAACGGGGTCTTCAAGCCTAAGGCTAGTTATTCATTCACAATGGATCAGAAGAGAAAGATTTGTGAATGGGTTGAGAACTTGAAGATGCCTGATGGGTATGCATCAAATTTGGAAAAACGTGTTGATATGGCGTAAGGAAAGTCACATGGGATGAAAAGCCACGATTGTCATGTGTTCATGGAAACTTTACTCCCCATTGCATTTAGTGGCTTGCCTACCCGAATTTATAAGCCTATGACAGAAATTAGTTTGTTCTTCAAAGACTTGTGTTCCAGCACGTTGAGGGTAGACAACTTGGATCGGATGCATCAGAATATTCCTGGAATAACAAGTAAGTTGGAGAAAATTCTTCCACCGGGGTTCTTCGATGTGATGGAACATCTTCCAATTCACCTTGCGGAGGAAGCCTGACTCGGAGGCCCAGTTCATTGTCGTTGGATGTATCCCTTCGAGAGGTAATAGGTGTAAAATTTTATTTATTTCTCTCTACCAGTTTATTTAAAGAAATTCACGCTTAACATAATATTGTGCAGAACAATTGGCAATTCTAAACGGGGTATCAAGCAGAAACATAGAGTTGAAGGCTCAATTTGCGAAGCCTATCTTGCTAAGGAAACAACTCATTTCTGTTCTTACTACTTTGGGGATGATGTGCCATGCTTGCGAAACAGACCCAATCTGTTATACCTCGCATTTCCAGTGCATGAGTATGGCATGTACCTCATCGTAGTAATGGGGTATCAGAGACATCCCAGGATGCTTTGAAAGGCACAAGCCATGGAAAGTACGTAACAACGAAGAAAACGGGTGAATTACGATCTCGTAAGTCGTAATCGGGAAAAAGTACTTTGAAACACGAGAACATGGCCATTATTAGTGTCATAAGTGATAAATACCATGTATGGATAATTTCAGAATATTTCGAGATCGAGCAAATTGAAGAAAATAAGTTCGACGAAAATTTGAGAACGCGAGACGGGTTTTAGTCAACTTTGGAGGCGCATACCTCATAGTATATGTGGAGTTTTAAGGTATTTCAAAATCCTAAAATGAAGTTCGTTGAGTCTAGTTTGTAATGCAACAAACCGTTCATTGATAGGACATCGGAATAGGGAATTATAGACGTTACAAACTGAACTGTCGATGCAGAAACAACATTCCCGCGTTACTGCTACAGTACTGTAGCTACAGTGAACCAACTTCAGGATTCCTTTTTAAGGGACAAAAATCTCATTTTTTCAGCACAAAAGTTCCCAATATTTCCAGAAAAAAATTCGGCAACAAAAGATCATTTTTTTATCTTGTGGATAGAGAATTGAGAGTGAGGTTCGGGCACTGTTCACGGCGGCAAACTGTTCACGGGCTACTATTCACGGTGGGTACTGTTCACGGCGTCACTATTCACGGCGCTACTATTAAGGTAAGGTTTAATATTTTCCTACATATTTTAGAAGATGATTAGTCTTTGTATGAATTGGTGGGTGTGAAAGAAATTGCAAGAGTTGTGTATGTTGATATGGAAGTGGAGTTTGAGCCGTATGGGGCCAATTTAAACTACCTATGGTAAATGAAGTTTAATTAGTAGTGTGGTTGTTATTATCATGGATTATATGGCGAAAAGATTAGAAAGTTAAAGTTGGAATTTTGTTGATGTGAATATGATGTTGTTTTCGTTGAATTGAAGGAATTGAAGATATGATTGTATCCATATGTTGTTGTTGGTATTTCTGTGTCAACAGGAGGGCGATTGAAAATTTGGGATAGGCGAATGTATAGGGGAAGTGCTGCCGGATTTTCGCTGGATTTTTAGATAATAAAAAAAAACCCTAAATGGGGGTATATAAACTAAAATATAGGTTCAATAAGAAATGAGTTATAGAATTGTGGACTAAAAAATATAGTTACTAACGATAACGTTACTTTTATATAAATAGGCTAAAAGGGCGACGAGGCGAAAAGGATCCACGACTAAGTCACTGACAGGTATGTAGAGCCTACCTTTCTTTCTTTTGGCATGACCTTTATGAAATGAACAAATAACGTATATGTATGATTCTAAGGAAAATTCTATTCTTAGCGCCACTAGGATGGCCGATGTCTTTGATTTCCATAAGTACTCCATATGGTTTGATATGTATATACATGACGTTCAAAGATTTTAGTGGGTATATTTACGAATGTTGTTCGAAAGAAAATCGATATGACTAAAGTCTTTGATGAATATTTTGATACTTAAATATGATCTTAAGGTCCATATTTGATTTGGTCCAAAACATTATTCAAAAGTTTCCTAATATGAATAATACTTGAATTTCGAAATATGGCTTATGAAATGTTTTTAGAAGGTTCCGTACTTCAAAAGCTCGTAACTTTCGTAGACTAACTCAGATTTACTTGAAACGTGTTTGTGGTTTACTAATGATTTCATGAAAACTAGTTTTGTACTAAAGGAAACATAAAGTCGATTTTCAAAACCACTCCGAAGGGAGTGCGAGATTTTATTATTTAGACTTTCCAAAAACCACTCTGAAGGGGGTGCGAGATTTTCAAGCCTAAGTCACTAGATGACTTCATGACGTAGCTAAGTGTGCTATATGATATATGGCCTCAGCTCGTGCCTGAGTGAGCTATGGCCTCAGCTTATGCCTGGGTGCGCTATGGCCTCAGTTTATGTCTGAGTGTGCTATGTGACACGTGGCCTTAGTTTATGTTATGGATTTTCTTTAAAAGAGCTTTCCATACATTTGCATATTTGCATTCATGCCCGAAGGGGCCATTATTGATATAGAGCCGGAAGCGGCTGCCCGAAGGGGCCACTATTGATGTTGAGCCGGAAGCGGCTGCCCGAAGGGGCCATTATTGATATAGAGCCGGAAGCGGCTGCCCGAAGGGGCCATCATTAATTTGCCGGAAGCGACACGTGTGTTGCATTGCATTATTCACTTAAAGGAGGTGTGTTAGATTACATTACTTATTTTGAAAATGTTAGTTAGATTGCAATTATTTACTTGAAGCCTGCTTGAGATTTGCGTACATATTTACGTTTCTTCCAGTGAAGGCTGCAGGTATTGGGTTGGTTATGATTTCTTCTTTCCTAAATTATGCGATGGTTATCATTTATTCCCGCTTTACATATTCAGTACATATTCCGTACTGACCCCCTTTGTTCGGGGGCTGCGTTTCATGCCACGCAGGTACACCCAGGTGAGTAGAAGATTTTGCTAGAAGGTATTCCAGCGGGATTGGCGAGCTCCATCTCAGTTCGGAGTATTGCCGAGTCGAGTACCTTTGTTATGGTGTTTTGTATGTGTTAGAGACTTTGCAGACAGTGTCCTGTGGATAAGGCGTCGAGAAGTGCGAATCATTTATAGATGTTAAAAGAGTATGTATTTTTAGATGATTCCAGTTGGTAAAAAGTACGTAATTGATTGAAAGTTTTTTTTATAATTTGTATAAAGATAATGACCTCTATTTGGAAAAGTTTCATGTGTTTAAAAGTTTTTGAAATGACAGGTTTTCGTAAAGCGAATGTTTAAGGGTTCGCTCAACTCTGAAGGGAGTCGGGTGCCCATCATGCCCTATCAAGATGAGGGTGTGACACAATCGACATTATGAAGGAGGTGAGAATGATGCTTTAGTGAAGCCGATATCAATCTTCAATCGACCTGGTTCGGGTTCAAAAAAACGTACAAGAGAATTTAATGATATGGAGTCTAAATCTGCATCGATACATGTTTTGTTGAATTGCTCGGAAGTTCAACGATATTATGAGTAAGTTGTTATTATTTTGCATTAAATATCCAAGTACAAGGCATAACAACTAACTCAAACTCCATTTTGTCGGACAGTTACTTTGTGCATTTAAATGGCATTGAAAAAGTGTACGATCAGTTTGGGAAGTGGTTTAACGATCATGTAAGTGTTACAACCTTTTCACAAGACTAACATGGTTTAAAAAGTGCACATTATATTATTGCTAACTTAGTATTTCTTAACTATTAATAGGTTTACAGTACAGAATATGGTTACCATGACCAACTTTTAAAGGACATATCTTGGGGACCCGGTATGGTCTATTCTATTGACAAATATGTGGTAAATGGTTTTAAATTTACTACCGAAGAATGATCTAAGCATATGAAAACTAACAACAGTGGGGTTTGGGTTAAAGGTGGGGATGGGAACCAAGCGGGGGTCGATTATTATGGTGTAATTAAGGAGATCCTAGAACTGGAGTACTCTGGTGGAGGCAAAAAAAGAATTGTACTTTTTCGGTGCAAGTGGTTTGATCCAACTGCAAATAGAGGTACAAGGGTACTCAAGCAGTATAACATCATCGAAGTAAACCACACGAGGGAGTATGCGACTTATGATCCTTTCATTATTACACAAAATGTTAGACAGGTGTACTATGCTCCTTATCCCTTGCGTCCAGATAAGTCTGCTTGGTGGGTGGTAATTAAAGTCAAGCCTGTCTGTCGAGTGGAAGTGGAGAATGTGTTGCCAGTTGCGTTCCAGGCTGACGACATATCAATTGTTCACCAAACAGTTGACAATGAGTTAGAAGATGATTTAGAGCATGCAGAACACATATTAGAAGAAATAAATACAGAATAAATTAATGCAGAGGTGAATGAATGTGATAATGAAAACGAAACAACTGATGAGGAAGAATGGTCAGAAGAGGAAGATGGGGATGAGGATTAATGGCAATTAGTAAGTATTTTTTTTAATACTTCCATCTATTCTTTAGATGTTTGAAATTAGTAGCTGATTGTTTACTTCCTATTTATAGGTCCTGTCTCGAATGGTTTAGCTTTATTACTCTGTTTTTGAATATTATAAGTATTTTTTGTTTACCAAAGATTCGACCTTGTAAGTTGGTGATGTACTCAATTTTGCACCTTGTCTTTTTCCGTTTCTGTAGAACAATGCCAAATTTCAGACTGCAAGAAAACAGTTTCAATAATCCATATTGTTTAAATTTCCTTCTTCCGTGATGAACTAGTTGTCCCAAATTGTTTCTTATGTTAAATTATAAGCTTGAATCACATCATTTCCTAGACTAAGATCTGTGATACTAGCTTTTCCTGATATTGTATTACTTGTGAACCAATGCTGTATCATCTTATCCCCTAAGAGTTCCATTTAGATCATTAAAGGATTGCATTTTCGTTTGGAATAGGCAATGTTCCAGTGCAAGTTTTGACTACCTAGTACCTTATTTCTGTTTGTAGATCTAGATGAAGTGCATTACTAAGTTTCTTGTTGTGCTGTGTAGTTGCCTTAGGATTTAGCACAACTACTACTGCTACATCTTTTGAGGCCTGCACTTTAGAGTTAGCACTAAACTGCACCTGTTGCTTCTGTGTAGCTGCATCATTCAAGCCATGGTGTTGCTTGTGTGTACTTGACTTTGCACTACTCTTGGCCTTCTGTATTTGCACCTTATTACCACTTTCCAGTACCTTAGTGCTAACTATACCATTAGGCTGCTCCTGAGTATATTTCGGAACTTCATCATTCAACTCTGTGCCAAACATATTTCAGAATGGCATTGTCTTATGGCTCTGTTGCAACACTGCTATGCTCATAATCCACCTTGTCTTCTCTATTAATTTGTTCCTCTTCCAAGTCTTCTTCAACTTGTTCACTCCATAATTTCCTTTCCAAACCAGAAATAGAAGGTATGTCATGGCAAGATTGATTAATAGAGACCAGTTCTTCATTAGTCTTTGTTCTACCTGATATTTGTTTCAACAGTGATGTTTCCACCCAATGTTTAGCTGGGGAGTTCCTCTTCCATCATGGTGTGTAAACAGGTACATTAATATTTAAAGGCTTCTCCACTTCCTTAATTCCATCTGCAGTTGCTAGTGACCTGTGAACACCTGAATCATTATGTACTGCAGTCAACAGTTTTAAAGCAGCTGCAGCATCCCCACCTGAATCATCAGCTACTACCAGCTATCTTATATTTGCATCAGCTAAATGTTCCACTTTTTGCCCTTCAACTTGCTGATTCAGCCTTTTCTTCACACCATCAATAAGCACTGGTATTTCTGAACCATGATCAGACAAAGGAACTGGTAAAACAACAGTTGCCTTAGCTGTATCAATAGGTGCATCTGGTGCTGCAACCCTCGGTTGTTTTCCTGCCTCTTGTGCAGCCTCAATTAAAGCATCATTGATAGGTTCCACAGCTTGATTCAATAGAGTTCCAATAGGCAATGCTCTTGCAAGAGCATTCCTTGTCTCAGCAGCACTCAACTGCTTGTCACCACTTGAATTCCTTGCAGCAGCAACACTCTTAACTTGCCTTTCCTCTGTAACTGCTATTTGCTTGTCTCCACCTGATTGTTGTTCATTGTTGTCATTGATCACCATTGGCATAGTAGCCACAGTACCATGCACCAAGGACAACTGTTGCTGAGTTTCGACATTAGCATGCACCACAACTTCAGTGTTATCAGTATTAACTGCATTGTTCTGTGCATCTTCAATTTTTGCAACTTCCTCCACTGCATCATGCACTTCATTATCCTTTCCTAACGCTGCAAATTTATTAGCAGCGTGCATAGCACCAGCAGTTGCACCATTCTGCACATTACTAGTTCCTTGTGCACCATTATGTTTACCTCTGTGAACCTGATTTTTTTGTATTCTTCTTATCATTGTTTTGCTGCCACTGATATGGATCTGTGGTGTTGCCTAGCACTTTCCCACTTTGTAAGATTTTAATACCATCTCTTCTGCCTTTGTAGTTATTTTGCCACTGATTATTTCTCTGTTGCTTACTATTACCTTGAACCGCCACTTGAGCATTATTATCAGTAACTACAACCTTTTTGAATTTGTCAACATTACTAGTTCCTTGTTGTCCTCCAAATCTTTTTCAAATTGTTCACAGAGTTGACACCCATTGTTTATGAACAGGTGATTGCCTCTTTTCTCCAGGGGTGAACACAACAGCAAAAAAAAAAAAAAAAAAAAAAAAAGGTTTCTCAACAGATTTAGCCAAATTTGCTATCTTTTGGCTAGTTATGGCAGCAGGTGTTTCCATCAACTGCTTTTGCATTATGCCACTTGCATTTGCCTCAACATGAACTTTTTGAACTACAACTGCTTGCTTTCTTGAACCAGGTTCTTGACCAGTTATTGTAACTGCAGCAGATGATGCACCTGATGCAACTAAAGGCAGTTGCTTTCCCTCAGTCACATTTAATTGTTTTGCAATCTCCATCACTGGTACTGTTGATGCAACCAGCTGTTTGTTTGCAGCAACATCACCAACCTCAACAACCTTTCCATGCTCACCCTCTCCATCCTCTAAAGCTGCAACAACCAGTTCTTTGCCATCATTAACATCAATTGTTTTTTCTTTTGTCAGTGCTAGTTGTTGCTGATTTGCACTCTCTGCTACAACTAGTATTTTTCTTACCCTTATTATTTTTCTATTTGTATAAATCCTTTACATTGGCAATCACCTTTCCACTATCCAACACCTTAATGACATGATTTTTGTTTCTATAACTTGCTTGTTTAAACTTTGACTGCCTTACATTATGGTTTCCTTTACCCGCTTGCTGCATATTAGTTAAATAGGTGAATTATTTAAAAAAAAATTGAAGCTATCCCTTTTCTATTTATTTATATTTGCGATACTTACATATGTTATTGTATAGATGGCAGGTGAAAAGAAGGGTAAGAAAACAAAGAAGGCTAACGAGATGGGGGTTCCCCGGAGACCACCAGAAAACCTTGCGATTAGAGATAGAAGCCCGCCGCCACGTCTCTCACCACGCGGCGCTCCATTGCCTCATGATCCCCTCATGAATGGCATTGCATGTAGTCTTCCACCTCCATACAGCTTTGGTCGGCCCTATATGGCTCCACGTCAGGGCTTTACTGAGGTGCCTCCCCAGAGCCCTTCGATGATGTCCACACCAGATTATGCTACCCTACAGGGCTTCACTCGGTTTACTCCCGGGTCTCAGCGGGCTTCGTCTAGTGGTACTCCAACGGCCACTCCCAGCATGACTGCATCACATCACTCTTCATCATCTACTAAACAGTACAAGATTACGGGTCCTGACCTTCGAGAATGTAGTTCTGTGTCTCACACTCCTGCTACGAATGACTTACCTGGAGGTGTAAGTGCTCTACAGCTTGAATCTTATGACTCGTCAGGGCGACTCATCATCGAGCCTGCGGGATACGGGTAATTTGTTTTCTTCATATTTTTAGTTTTTCATAAAGTCCACTAGGCATGATGCCTAGGGCTGATTAACATATATTTTCTTCAAAGAAAAACGAATAAGAAGCTTTACTAAGTGTTTAATTTTATATTTTTGATAGTTGGTTACCGGACAAAGCTTCAACTCTCCTTACAGGTGAGATACAAAAACTATTTAAAGACTCACCTACTTGGGGCCAGGTGTCACCAAATCGCAAGAGACAGATCTACTATGCCTTTAAGGTATATGCTTATTTTTATTTAAACAATCCACTTATATTGATCGATTCCTTATAAATAACCTCATTTACTTTTCGTTGCAGGAAAAATGTGTCTGGTGCCCGGATCATGAGAAACAACTAACTCAAAACTTCAAGAAGAAAGCTCAGCGTTTACTATGTGACATGTTAGGAAGGGTTCGTCAATCTCACAAGAAGCCTAAGTGGATCCTTCCTGAAAACTATAACAAGCTACTTCATTACTGGGCAACTGATGAAAGATTCTTACAACTGAGTGACATAGGGAAGAAGGCTAGAAATTCGATGAGGCTCCCTACACACTAGTGGGGTAATGAGTCAAGAGGCCGTGAGGAGGAAGTTGGCAAGTAATCCTTAACTCTACTTGAAGGATTGTGAATTTACTTTATTTTCTTTATGTCTTATCAATTTATTCTTTTGCAGGAACTAAAACGGGGGACGCCAGTGCCTCAAGATGAGGCGTTCAAGATCACTCACGTGAAGAAGAAGGCAAACGCTAATGATCCAGATCACTGGTGTGAGGAACGGGCTAAGCAGACCTACGTAAGCTTCTTTTTATTATTCATATTTTGTTTGTTAGATTACGAAACGGTGATCCGGCTCCTATCTCATTTTTATGCTTGATCTTTATTTTTGGTTTTATAAGATTCAAGTTATAGTGATGTTTCAAATTATGATTCATGTATTACGCATTGCAAGTCGATTGTATACCTTATGAAAATGTGATAACTATTTCATGGATAAACAATGAAACTTCAATGGCAATTTGGGGAGAAGTTGTTGAAAGAACTCTCAGGTGAATGTGATAGGTTGAAGTCATTATAATAGAGTTCCTTTGTTTTCACTCCATTTTAAGTCCTGAAGAGCATTTTTTTTTGGTAAATAAATGATTTTATTAATACCAAGTAATAGTTACAAAACCAAACAGGGCAGACCACTTGTTTCTCACATCAAAACCAGCACCTGTTCTAGACTCTACAGTTGTAAGGAGTCTAGTTCTAGGCATAGACACTAGGCAGCCACTACTTCATACATATTTGGCAGCCAGTTACAAAAAACAAAGTCCAGTGACTACACCTAGCTAAGACAATACATAGATAAATTCTATCAGCTTGCTAGGTTGCATCCGATTGTCAAACTACATCATTTTCTCTGCGTTTCCTCCTTGTTCTACCTCTAATATGCAGATGGATAGCAACCTCTTTGTATAATATATCTTCATTGTAGTTATGGCTTTTGAACCTGATCAGATTTCTATCTCTCTAGACCAGAGCAATCACCATAGGCAAAACAACACTGGTAATTGCCCCCCTGCCAGTTCTACCTCTAATGTGCCAAGCATTTTAAGTGCTTGTTAGTAAGTAAAAATATCCACCTAAAATACAGACTCTGGAATATGTTAGATGGAAAGAGGAAATGCTAAAAAAATAAAAGTCATATTTTTCCTTTTTGAGTTAGATTTGTGATTGGCACATCAGAGTATCAATTAGTCCATTTAGTGCATAGTGCTTTTTGGATCAACGCACCTAAATGGAAGAAATTGAGTTCAAAAGAACTGGTATAAATGATTGCAATTCATGCAAGATTGTTCATATACCTCTTATCTCTCACTGCCCTCTTTCATCTCAATGGAACCAACTTATAATAGAGAAGATGTCAACTGAGTTGCTTATTGAAATAACTTTGTGGCTTCAAACATGTAGCTTTTGATGTGTAGCAAGTATACTCTAACGATTTGAAGAATATGTTTTTTTAGGTGATAAGCTATACTTTCACCCCGTAGAAATTTATGTAATTTTGAGTTCTACACTTGCAAGTAATGAGAAGTGCATTTTTCTTGTTGAAAAGTACTTCAACCTTCTACTGATTTGTACTTTAAGTTCTAGACTTGCAGGTTTGTATTAAGTCCATAACATAACAGAGAGTTTCTGCATTTTTAGCTGTTTCATTTAGTTTTTAAATTACTTAAAGTCCAAAGTTAATCTGGACCTGGGGTGCAAAGATGAATTTCGGTGATAATATAGAGTCCAATGTAGATTTCCAAATGCAAGACGAAGCACAAAGGTTGGCTTTCACCGAATGCAAGTTGATATTGAAGGAAAGTCGGATATTGTTAGCAGTTGATCTGTTTTCCTTTTAGTAGTATTGATCTCAACCATGTTTTAGTTGAATTGTTAGTAGTATTGATTTGAACTATGTTCTATTTTGGTTGTTTACTAAATTTTTGACAGTTTTTTCTATTGAATTTGAGATTTAAGTTGGTTGCAAATGTTACCTTTTTATTTTAGAATCAATGTCAACATTCAAAGGCGGAGTTTCTTCGTACTCACCCACCCAACACACAGGTGACAGAAGAATAAATGGAGGAAAGGTGGCTTGAGAGTGTTGGTGGTCCCACTAGGTTTGGCACAGGTTACGGAATGCCACATCGTGCATTTCGTCAATACCGGTCGCCCCTGGAAGGCCTACATTCTTCCAATACCGAGTCGTTTGATAGAGTGAGTGCTATGGCCATGGAGCAAAAGATTGCTGAGCTATCTAGCCAGCTACATGCCTCAGAGGAAAGGGAGAGGCGGAGGGACGTGCAGTTTGACGGTATGAGGGCCCAATTATTCTCATTACTTGCTTCGAGGGGGATTCCCTCTTGTCCTGATGATGCTCGTAACCCCCATACTCAATCTAGTGGTGCGGATGATGATGGGACTCACGTATCAAACACACAAAGGCATGTTTGAATGTTATGTGGATTTGTGGATTTGCGAGGGGTGAAGTAGTCTAATGTTGTATACTAACTTAGTGTAGACTAGTTTAATGTTTTGTGGTTATTTACAAATGTTGAAGTAGTTTAATGTTGTTTTGATGTTTGCGAATGTTGAAGTAGCCTAATTAATGTCTCTTGTGAACGTTTGATTGACATTTTTATTCAACTTTGAAGTAGTTTCGAATTGAATTTGATGTTTTGGTGGTTGTAATATATGTGTTGTAATAGTAGCTTATTGTTTTATGTATTTATAGTAGTTTAGTGTATTGTTGGCAGCTATTTGAGCTGGTTTTAGTTGAAAGTAAAATTATTTTCATCTTGATAGGGGGGCAGCTGGAATAACAGCTAGGTGCTACAATTGTTTTTGCAGAATACCGACCTCATAAGGTCTGTTATGGGCAAAATTTACCCAGAAACTGCTAATTACCGACCTCATGACGTCGGTTTTCTGGAAATTTTTCCAGGGAATTGCAAATTACCGACCTCATGAGGTTGGTTTTCTGCAAAATTATCCAACATATGGCAAATTACTGACCTCATGAGGTCGGTTTTCTGCAAAATTTTCCCACAAATTGCAAATTACCGACCTCATGAGGTCGGGTTTCGGCAAATATTTTGCAGAAATTGAGAAATACCGATCTCAGGATGACAGAAATCTAAAACAATATATATATATATATTCATATAACTTACCGAGCTGAGGAGGTCGGTTTTTAATATAATTATATTATTAATATAATTTACCGACCTGACGAGGTCGGTACTTTATATAATTAATAGCCGACTAAAAAAATATTACCGACCTCATGAGGTCGGAAATTGCCCTTTTTTAGGTCGGAAAATCCAGTTTTTTTAGTAGTGATTTCTACATCTTCTACATGTATCTGCTTATTATCAATGCTTGTTTCACTTATGTTATCATTTGAACTTTGTGTACCACTCATATCAGGGTTAGTAGAAACAGGTAATACAGTTCTCATGTTTTCATAGACAGGTAGGTATAAGATGTGAAAATAGAGTAGTAGAGTCTGTTAGTTTTGAAAGCGGAAAAATATCTTCCTTGAATATCACATCTCTATGTACGAAGAAACACTTATTATCCATATCATATAAGATGTATCCCTTTTTTGTTTCTGAGTAGCCCATATGAATGACATTCCTTGTTCTAGACTGTAACTTATCTGTTTGATGTAGGATTTTGGCAAAGCACAGGCAACCAAACACTCTTAAGTGCAGTAAAGAATGTTTTTGTGATTTAGTTTTTCATAAGGAGAACAATCATTGATAATACTTGATGATAGTATATTAATGATATATATTGTAGCCTACACAATGTCCCCAAAATCTAACAGGAATGTGAGCTTGAAATATTATAACTCTAGTAATCTAAAGGATATGTCTATGTTTTCTCTCAGCTAGTCCATTTTGTTGAGGAGTATGGGTAAGACTTCTAAGGGATTATGCCTTAATCAACAAACAAAGTGTGACATAAAGAGTTCCCAAATTCTGTTCCATCATTAGTTCGTGTCATACTAACTCTTTATAAGAGATGGAAAATTTGTGATATGCAAAAAATCATCAGATTTTAATCTTAACAAAAACCCCCAAGTGAATCTTGTGAAGTCATCTACAACAGTTAAGAAAGGCTTATAACCATCAAAAGTAGCAGTTTTATAGGATTCCCATACATCCATATGTACAAGCTCAAATGGTCTAGAACTAGCAGTACTACTTTTAGGAAATGGCAATCTAGTTTGCCTTTCACAAGGACATACTGTGCACTTATTTAATAGGTATGTAATACTAGAAAATTGTGAAGGAAACAACTTCTGTAGAGTAGTTGTAGGGACATGTCCCATTCTTTTGTGCCATAGAATCATGTCAGCGTCATTTACTCCACTAGCTAAGGAGAGTCCACAATCAACTATTTGTTCTTTAGTAAGTCTGATTTTTGTTCTTATGAGATAGTATAAACCATCATCTTCTTTACCAATCTTCTTCACCTTCCCAGTGAAGAGATCCCGGAAAACACAAAAATAAGGATAAAACTTGACTGAGCAATTTATTTATCTAGCCAATTTTGAAATTGATAGTAGGTTAAACTTGAATTCTGGTATGTAAAACACATTATGGACTTTACTACTGTCCGATATATCACTTGTACCAGTCTGTTTCACATAAGTAATTTCTCCATTAGGTAAAACTACTCTTTTATCAATTTTTGGTTTTCTAAAGTAGCCTTATCTAGTAAATTTAGATCAGAAGTCATATGGTCAGTAGCCCCTGAGTTAATTATCCACTCTTGTGAATTACTTGAGACTAACAGGGCACTACTTATACCTGTCATATTAGCAACATGTGAACTGATTGATGATTGAGCAGCAAGATGACTTTGTTCCATCATTTGACAAATTTCAGCATATTGAGATGATGTAAGATTTGGTCCTTTTGTCTTTTGAAATTGATCCAATTGTTGTTGATGCTAGGTGTACCATAAGTTATTAATTGACCAGAATTTGCATGAGGTATCTCCATTTGATTCATTTGAGTCATAAGTGGAAGATTTTAACCATATGTAGCCTGAGAACTATTTGCATTCCAGTGTTCAGTGATTGCACTATGTGCAGTATGGCTGACATGTCCTCCTCCTCTACTAAATCTTTCCTTGAATCTGTCATCATTTTGTTGAAACTACTGAAACCTGTTATCCATCTGATTGAACCTGTTATCACCCATATTTTGGCTAAACCTGTTATCCATTTGGTTTTCCTTAGGATGATCTGGTGGATGTCCAACCAATCTGTAACAATTAGCCTTAAAATGTCCCTTGAATTTACAATAATCATAAAAGGCATTAGGATTGTAGTTAGGATTATATCTCTTTTTGACCTTCTGATTTGGATTTCCAGCTCTAGAGTAAATTGCAACATCATCACTTTCGCTAATTCCCTGATTCTTACTAGACATCGATCCCAACAGCCCTGAAGCATTTGATGTTGCTACAAGCATTTTATTTTCAACACTAATTATCATGGAATAGGCCTGGTTTACACTTGGTAGTGGACTTAACAACAATATATGACTTCTTGCTTAAGAGTAGAACTCATTAAGCCTTATAAGAAATTGATACAATTTTTGTCTTTGTAGATATAGGACAAACTCCTTTCATTTGTCACAGTTGCAACCAGAGACTGGAACCATAGACTCAAACTCATCCCACAGCTCTTTCGATCTAAAATAGTACACAGACACATACTAAGTTCCTTGAACTGCATTAGCAATTTCTTGATGTATGTTAAAAGATCTTGAGTTATCTACCTTTTCAAATCTCTCTTTCAGATCTTCCCACACATACTATGCATTATTTGCATACACTATTCCTCCAGTAAAATTACTAGCTACTGAGTTCATAAACCATGACAACAAAATAGCATTCACTCGCTCCCACTAATCCCATAAACTCTCAGGATAAAAAAATTTCTGACACTTTCCATTCACAAAACCTAACTTGTTTCTTCCTAGTAGAGCAATCGTCATAGACTTATTCCATACCGTATAGTTTTCATTGCCTCTTAACTGAAAAGGAAGTATATTCCACTTACATCGGTTGATTGCAGATATAGCGAATGATTGTAATCGACTACTAGAGATTGTGAATCAATTGATCCTACTTGCATTTACTGGTTCGGTTCCGTTAGTAGTAGCCATTAAAATTACTATTCAAACACCTTGGATTTAACCTAATTTGATCAAGAGAAAATTTTGAGAAATACCTTGAAATTGCGATCGATTGAGATTTAGCAATCAAATCGATTATCGTGCGGATTGTTATAAGCATTGATCTGAATCTTCCTGCTCTAATACCATGAAGTAATCAGTGAATTCAAGTAATGAACCCTAATTGAATCAAAGAGAAGTACATTGGAGAAGAAGGGAAGAGAGAAAGAGGTGGAAAATATAGCTGTTAATCAACTTTTGTTAAATTACACTTAGAGGTCCTATTTATAGTTATGGACCACAAACTAACTAACTAACAAGCTTAAGGATGTAGAATGACTAATCTACCCTTCTTGCCTAATTATAACATTCTTTAACATTGTGAAAACGAAAAAAAAAAAGTTTTATAAGTGGCGTTCCATACTGATTGTCTTCTCCGCACCCTTCAACACACTCCACCCCCCTAGGCCCTATACCTATCACTCTCACCTAAGTTCATTATATGTAAATGCTTTCAAGATAATATTTTTTTGTTTATTTACCAAAACACTAAAAATAACTAAGAAAAATAATTATGTTTTAATATTTTTCTTCATACCAAACACTCGGTACATCCCTTGCTGAACCTTCTACATACAACTCAATTCAATAAAGTTTTTCCGTCCGACTGGTGTTGTATATAATGGGCGATTACCTAATAATCGACATTCTAAAAGGAGAATTTGAATGAACTCGTAACTAAAATACTAGATCTGTCTCTACCCGCGCTGCGGGTTCTATTACAAGACAAGAAGAGTATATATTACTATTATTATATTACTACTACTGTATATTTTCTATACGTGTGCACAAACTAATCAAGGGCAAAAAAGCGACAACAAAAAACCTGTAAAAGTTCCTCTCTTTTTCCTTTCTCACATCAGTAAAACCCCACCCCTAATTACATAACACCAACAACATGTGTTGAGATTCACAAGTCTTTATAGGTGGGGGTCTGCTAAAGGAACCTTTTTTTCTCTATAAATAAGTTTCCTTTTTTGTACCCCCATGATTATTACTCCTTGAAATTCTCCATATATCTCTCTCTACACACATATATATGTATGTATAAATAAGGGAAAGTTGTGAAAAATAAAACAAGAGAAAAAAAAGAGAAGAATAGAGCTATGGGAGACAATAGAGGACTTGGAGTTTTGGGAGTTTCAATGTGTGGTGCAGCACAAGAAATTGAAGAATTATCCAGAGATAGTAGTCATTACAGTCTTTCCACTGGGATATTACCTTC
The DNA here is from genome assembly GCF_019175385.1 of Lycium barbarum. NCBI lineage: Eukaryota > Viridiplantae > Streptophyta > Magnoliopsida > Solanales > Solanaceae > Lycium > Lycium barbarum. The sequence goes on along the minus strand of NC_083340.1, from coordinate 143,290,476 downwards.
ACTTGGTGCTAGAAGTAATAGAAGAGTCAAGCTTCAAAGATTTATTGTTTCTCCTTATGATCGCCATTACAGGTTCTATATTCTTCTTTTTTTTTTTTTTTTTTTTCAGTTTAATCATTCAGTATTCAATATTTACTGACTCGACTAATTGAAATTCATGCCGCTTAAGGCGGTTAACGCGGAAGCTTCTCTATTATTCTTTCTTCTGTCATTTATTTTACTTTTCTGACTTGACAATTTAGTTTTGTATCCCTTAAAGACCGTTAAAGAAAACTGTTCCTTACCAGAAATTTCTCCGCTTTGTTTCATTTATGGGCGTTCATAGATATCTTCTTTTATATGAATATTGAAGATTGAAAGAATTCTTGAAGAAAAAAGCATGATTACGATGAATATTTACTTACAGCAAGAAATGAAGATAAATTGGTGATATAGTGAATCCTAACTAATAGACGGAGCGGAGGTGTATTTAGAATTTAAAATTTGTAAGTTCGTATTACAGTCTCAAGTTAATATTACAATAACATACAAATGAATTTACAATCAAATATTTATAAATACTTAGTGAATCTCTTAATACATATACAAGGTCTAGATAAAAATTATTGAGTTCTTATTAACTTGTGAGTAACGCTCTGCATCCACCGCTAAGATCAAGGGTAGTTGTTTTGAGTTTTGAGTATGAAGATACTCGTGGTTGTTTTGAATTTTGAGTATGAAGATACTCGTGGTAGGAAGTGGCCTTTTGGCGGGCCTTAGGCTCGAATCCAAATTAATCAGACGGTATAGTTGATTGAATGAATGAAAAACAAGTATCGGTATTTGATGCTTGAAACGTTGACTTTCACGAGTACATGTTATCTCACATCACAAATTAGTTGTAACTCTACATGGTAGAATAAAAAAATTGCGGAACATTTTTCTATTTGTGCTAAAATTTATATCCTAATCTTCATAGTTCAACGTAAGCAACAGACTTCTGTTTTTTTCCACTATAGTTTTTAATTTTCATCTAAAAAGTTGGTCTTAGTCTTCTCTATTTTCGTCAGCTTTTTTAATTAAGTGTATAGGATCTTCTAGTATGCTCCACCACGATGTTTTATTTTAACAATAGCACACCTTGCATTATTATGGTTGAAGACATTGTTTCATTCGTCTTTATTTAATTTTCTTGTGTGCTTGTTGAAAATAACGTCTAACTTTTTAAGCATCAAATACTATGCTTTTTTTTATATTTATCTGCAAGAAAAACTAAAAATCTCTCTCTCTCTCTTATTTTGTGTACAGGATTACTTTTAAACGTTAAGATTACGAAATATTTTTGCTATAATGAGATTTGATTCGACCATCTTTGAAAATTCATTTACATTATTTTCTTTTGACTTTTGGTTGGAGAAAAAGATAGAATATTTGAGTAACACGTGTAGACCTAGATCTGTCTGATGCTTTATTTTCTCCGTGTGTTACTCCGTGTCTTCCCATTTTCATTTAGTTTTTTGGTTTTCCACTTAGTATTTGGTTCGGGGCGAATTATTCCAAGTTCACGTCGACAAATATTATTTTGGGAGACAAAATGCTTCATATGATTCTATTCCAAAGTTTAAATATGAAATTTCGGATTAAGGATGAACGAATACATACCTGTCACTCTATTATAAACTTTGATAGTGATGTTCTTCCAAGTTGGTAAAATAAGAAACTTTTACACCCTTTTATTATAACAGTGGTGTAGGGCCATCTTCTCAACTATTCATTGAGTACAGGTTATTTTGCACCGACATAAATATCAGATAATATTCTGTATTAAGACATAGATAGAGGAAAAAATATTTTAGTCTCTAGAATGATTTGAAGAAAACAAGATTACTACTTCTTATACACATTTAGCAAAGTCAAATAGCATGGTAGAGAGGAAAATGACTCAATTCCTAACCCTGTGGGGGCGGGGGCGGGGGCTTCCTTTTATTTGCCTGGCTAGTAGGGTACAAAACAAAGTTAGGCTGATTATTTTTTACTGTCCATTGTTGTAGCTGAAACAAAAATTATCTTTTCCATTGTATAACTTTCTGTCTTTTTCTCCTCCTCCTCCTCCTTTTTGCCTTTTTTTGACCGAATCAAAACCTTTTTCTTTACCCCCACTTTTGTTTTATTGCTATTTTTTCTTAAAAATTGTGGTTTCCGAATTCGTTTGTGCGTCTAAGCAGGTTTCTGGACATAAGAATTGTGAAATTTGAAAAAAAAAATAGTATTTGGTTTCAAGTTGAAAATGATATTTGGTAATTAGAGTTGTGTTTGGACCTGAATACAAATTGGAGTTGCTTCTGATTTTTGGGTGTGAAAATTGTGAAAACAACTCTTTAGACTTTTTGAATTCCGAAATTTTCTGGAATTCAACTTCAAATTGACTTTCAAATGTTACAGTTCTCTAGAATAATATTCTGGAAAAAAGTGAAAACTATTCATGGACAAACGGGCACTAAATTATTTTACTGAAACTTGGCCTCTCATGATTTTTCCTTTCACTTAATTTACCTTTGGACCACATCCTTGGATGCCCTTGGGTTATTGCTATTCTAATCTTTGCTCTAGAAGGGAGCCTTGGTGGAACAGTTAAAATTGTGGCACTTAATCAGAAGGTCACGATTTCAAGTCGTAAAAATAACCTTTTCTAGAAATGCACTGAATAATAGACTCAATGTGGTCTTGCTTTTTCATGGATCCACATATAGCGGGAGCTTAGTGAACCAATTTGATTTTTTTTCTTTCTTTCTAGATCTTTGCTTTATCAAGATTTAAAAGAAAATATTATCTTGGGTAAAAATCCAACATTAAGATTTTACTAAAACCAATAAAAATATCATCTTGCAGAGAGTCATATCAGATATTTTAATTTCTGCCGTACCTGGATGATCAGACTCCATTGGACCATATTATCTTGTAGGTTTCAATCATTTGAAATCAAAAACTGACAATTACTGCTCCCAAAATATCTGCTTTGTGTCTTTGCTACTCCCACTGGCTCATTTCATATGCCCGGTGTTTAATTGGTTGCGGAGTCCAAGAAAGAACGAAATAGTTTTGAAACTTGGGGTTTCATATATATTTTATATATTTGTTCGACTATAAATCATCTTATTAAGGATCAATTAAAATTAAATTACTTTTATCATTCTTTTTGGGACAGGCGAAAAAGAAAATTGTCTCACATAAAATGGGAGAGAGGGAGTGATAAGGTTGACTAACTTATATTTACTTCAGTGTCTAAAAAGAGGTATAGTCAAACCTCTCTGTAACAACATCGTTTGTCCTGATAATTTTTTGCTACTATAGTGAAGTGTTGTTACAGGGAATATATAAAATTTAGCACCTGCTTCTGGAGACAGCCGTATCTACTCTAGGACACTTAGAAATTCTCCAGGATATGACAGATTCAAAGTTCTCTGATTAAAGAAAAAAAGAATTTAAAAAAAAATAAAAAAAATAAAACATGTATTTCTAGCAGAACAATATAACTTAAAACAAATGGATTTTGGCAACATTGTTTTCGTTTACCAAGTTACTGGTACTTGCTACAACTTTCTATTTTATGTTTTACATTGCTTAAGAAACAGAATCCTACATTTAATTTTGTAACAAATGTTGTCAATTTCTTGTTTCAGATAGTTCTCTCATGAAATTTAATTGACTTAGCAACTAGATTAATTTCACCATTTTAGAATGGGGTGACAAATTTTCTGCTTTTCTTGTAGACAAGCATAATAGACATGTGCTAACAAGTTCAGCATGTTACACTTAATTCACGAGTCATCGTTCTTTTTCTTTTGAGATTTCGATTGGTTAATATATCCCAGTCGTTGTTTGTATTTGGTAACCAATCGTTTGGATGATAAATTTGATATCTGACTCACAGAAATGGAACATGGATTTTTCTAAAATCAGCTCAGGTTAAAATGATGTTTGCAGGTTATGGGAGACTTTTTTAGTTGTGCTGGTCATCTACACTGCTTGGGTGTCCCCGTTCGAGTTTGGCTTTCTGCAAAAACCAATAGGACCGCTTGCCAAGACTGACAATGTTGTCAATGGATTCTTCGCGATTGATATCATTCTTACCTTCTTTGTTGCTTACTTGGATAGAACCACTTATTTACTTGTTGATAATCACAAAAAGATTGCTTTGAAGTATGCGAGTACGTGGTTGTTATTCGATATCATATCAACAATCCCTTCAGAACTTGCTGTGAAGATTTCCCCAAAACCTTTAGGTCTGTATGGATTATTCAATATGCTTCGTCTGTGGCGTCTACGAAGAGTTAGTGCATTGTTTGCCAGGTAATTTGTTTGTCCTTCTAGTGATCAATGCTACTACAATCGTACCCCTCTATCACGGCGTTGTTTGTCCGGATACAGTTAACACTCTCTACAGCAGTCATCCTCTATAACAACATTTTTATAACATTTCACTATAAAAGCTATGTTCTTTCATATTATGTTATATTATATGTTCTCTATAACAACATTTCGGTTGTTATAGAGCGCTGTCTCGATTGTCCTTCCATACTAGTGGTCGTGATCTTTCTCTTATAGTTTCCTGTCCTTTGATTATCTTATTATTCTGTTTTAGTTACTGTTCCTTTTTTCTTCAGAATGCTTTGTCTCGCTTTTATAGTTCTTTGCCTATTTCCTATTTCGATCTGCTTTTCCTTGAGCCGAGGGTCTATCGGTGACAACCTCTCTACCTCTCAAGGTAATAGTAAGGTCTGCAAAGAAAGGTTTGACTGATTTTTTTGGATGCTATAGCGAAATGCTGCTATAGAGAACATATAATGTAACATAACATGAAAGTCAATTCCAAAGAAAACTTGGCCGTCATAGTGAAATGTTATTATAGAGGACGACTATTATAGAGAGGTCTGACTGTATATATGCATATCTTTTCCCTTGAAGCTTAGTGTAATACCAACCTTGTCTTTTCTTTAAAACAGATTGGAGAAAGATAGGAACTTCAATTACTTTTGGGTTCGATGTGCAAAGCTTGTTTGTGTAAGTACATTACGCCTCTTATTCGATTAAGAGCTGATCGATGTAGTTCTAGTTAACATATTGTTTCTTTTTTCTTCTCTATAGGTCACTCTCTTTGCTGTTCATTGTGCCGGATGCTTTTATTATCTGATTGCAGCTCATTATCCCGATCCAAAGAAGACATGGATTGGAGCCTCTATGGGAGACTTCCTTAATCAGAGCTTATGGATTCGTTATATCACTTCTATTTATTGGTCGATAACTACTCTCACTACAGTCGGTTATGGTGATCTGCATCCAGAGAATACTCGCGAGATGATCTTTGATATTTTCTACATGCTGTTTAACTTGGGATTGACAGCATATTTAATAGGAAATATGACTAACTTGGTCGTGCATGGGACAAGTAGGACTAGAAAATTTGTGAGTTAATTATTTTGGAGTTGATTTCACAAGACATTCATTCAACTAACAATAATTATCTCAAAAAGTCACCTGAATTAGTTGAGTGACTTTTCTGTTACAAAACAAAGAAAAGTGACTTTCCGAGATAATTACCATTCGCTGAGTGACTGTCTGAGGATTCAACTCATTATCTTGTTGTTTGATTATTTTATCAGTAACTCTACAAGTTTATTAGGTTCTAAAATGCATTTGTTCATTTGCAATAGAGAGACACGATTCAAGCTGCTTCGAGCTTTGCACAGAGGAACCAATTGCCCGCTCGCCTCCAAGATCAGATGCTTGCACACTTGTGCTTGAAGTTCAGAACGGACTCGGAAGGGCTTCAGCAGCAAGAGACACTCGAGTCTCTTCCTAAAGCCATCCGTTCAAGCGTTTCACATTTCCTTTTCTATTCTTTAGTAGATAAGGCTTACTTGTTTCGTGGTGTGTCAAATGATCTACTCTTCCAGCTGGTAACTTATGAATCGGATAATTAACCACCGTTTTAAATCTATTGGGCGTGCTTTCTTTTATATTTGACATTCAGTCTGTGATTCAAGGTCTCGGAGATGAAGGCAGAGTACTTTCCTCCCAAAGAAGATGTCATTTTGCAGAACGAAGCGCCAACCGACTTCTATATTCTTGTGACAGGAGCTGTGGTAAATTTTCAACCTCTTTTTGTAATCTGAACGCGAACATTTTTAATGTATTGTGGTATTTTACTTGATAGTACAAGTCTAATGTTGAACTTGTCTGACAGGATCTATTGATGCTTAAAAACGGAGTTGAACAGGCAAGTTTTATCTTGACATGCACAAAACCTTCATACTTTCAGTAGAATTCACTTGTGTTTTTAATGAAGCACGTCTAATTTATTTCCCGAACCACGGGTGGTGATCTGAAACCAAAATGGATATTTCAGGTTGTTGGGGAGGTCAGGGCTGGTGATCTTTGTGGTGAAATCGGGGTTCTTTGTTATAGGCCTCAACTATTTACAGTACGAACAAAGAGACTCTGCCAGCTGCTACGAATGAATCGTACCACATTTCTGAATATCGTCCAGGCCAATATTGGGGACGGGACTATAATCATGAATAATCTCCTTCAGGTATGAACGCCTCAAAAGTTTTCCTAATTTTGATGATTTTGAATAACATAATTTGACTAAAACATGGCTGTTATGTTTTTCCTTTTTGCTGAGCAGCACTTGAAGGAAATGAAGAATCCAATTATGGAGGGAGTTCTAATGGAGACCGAGCACATGCTAGCTCGTGGTAGAATGGACTTGCCTCTCACCCTTTGCTTTGCAACACTTAGAGGTGATGACTTATTGTTGCATCACTTGTTGAAGCGTGGCCTTGATCCAAATGAATCAGATAACAACGGAAGATCCGCTTTGGTTTGTACCCTTACAAACTTCTGTTACCCGAGCTTGGATTCTATGTTCATTCATTTCTCATTTCCCCCCCTTTATTATTGGTTTTCTCTCATCAGCATATCGCAGCAGCTAAAGGACTTGAAAACTGTGTTGTTCTTCTGCTGGATTTTGGGGCTGATCCTAACAGTAGAGGTATGGTTCTGTCCTATTTTCAAACTGTTGTTGCCAAAATTTGTTTTTGCCAGTTATGTAGTGTTTATTTATTCATGTATTACTAATTCATGTAAATTGACTCATAACTTCTACATCTTTTAGTTATGCGGGATTGTAAACTTTTTAGTTATGCGGGTTTGTAAACTAGTAATCAAACACTGCACATGGTGTGCTGGATTTTATACATAGTAACTAAGATGCTACCAAACATGGTAATAGGATGTGAGTTGAAAAAAAAAAAAAAAATCACTTCCTAACCAGCAGCCAAATGACCCCTAAATCCGTATTTTTTCACCATGTCCACTGATACAGAGTCAGATAAGAATTTGATTTTGTTTCTTGTGCAAGCACAGATTCAGAAGGCAATGTGCCATTGTGGGAGGCTATCATGGGGAAGCATGAGCCGGTGATCCGTTTGCTTGTTGACAACGGTGCTAAACTATCAGCTGGTGATGTGGGACATTTCGCCTGCGTTGCTGTTGAACAAAACAACTTGAGTTTACTCAAGGACATTGTCCGTCATGGCGGGGACGTCACGCTTCCCAAGATCAACGGGTCATCGGCGCTCCATGTTGCTGTTTGTGAAGGAAACATGGAAATAGTAAAATACCTCTTGGATCGAGGGGCTAACGTTGACCAAGTAGACGAACATGGTTGGACCCCCCGGGACCTTGCTGTGCAACAAGGACATGAAGACATCAAAGAACTCTTCGAATCCGGGATGGTGATAAGAACTCGATCTGTTGACCCAATCCCCGAGGAACGACAAGGGGTTCGGTTCCTCGGGAGGTTCAAAAGCGAGCCGACAATCTACCCTGCATCCCACGGAGTCTCATTTCTAGGATTAGACGGTGGATCATTAGGGCGATCACGTCCCAGACGTAGGACTAATAACTTCCACAACTCATTATTCGGGATAATGTCAGCAAAGCAGACCAATGAGCACGACGTGCTTTTATCTGCAAACGAGACTAATGTAAGTGCCACGACAACCAAGACTTACGCTCCCCGAGTGACAATTTGTTGCCCCGAGAAAGGGGACAACGGGGGAAAACTCGTTTTACTTCCACAGAGTTTTAAAGAGCTACTTCAAATTGGTTCTAGTAGATATGGAATCTTGCAGGCCAAAGTTGTAAGCAAAGAGGGAGCTGAGATCGACGATATAGAGTTGATCAGAGATGGTGATCGTTTAGTTTTTGTTTGTGATAAAGAAAGCATTGATGAAGAAAAATCATCAGAATTGTGATGAGTTGAGGTGAAAACCAAAATTGTAAAATAATTATTTTGTCTTTTTTTGGGATGTGGGAGATTGGTAATTTGGGATGAACAGGTTGAGTTGCAAACTAATTGACAGCCAATTTGTGAACATGTAAAAGTCAGAATGAGAAAATATATGTACATCCAATTACCCCTTTGTCTAATTTACAAATATTTAGAGTTGAGAAACTCCTCTTTAACATCTTTCGACTTATATAGCTGATGAGCGACAAGTTATTCTCTAACATTATGAATATAGTTGGTGATCGACTTATATCAATGATGAGCGACATATGTATTTTCTAACATTATAAATATAGCTGGTGACTTTATAATGAAGGTCCGCTTTGCCTTATCTCGTTTAATTTTCTCTTACACTGACAGTCTTTTACTTAAATTCTGGATCTGCCTCCAATGTTCCATGCACCTCCTTTCCTCATTGTCCTACAAAATGCATCAAGTTCACGTCCCTTCGGGGAATCTGGGATATCTATATAGCTATAAAGCTTGTTATTATAAAGGTAAAATAGAAAGTTTAAGATAAATTATTTCTAAACTTAGAAATGGATCATTCATTTTGGATATTGGAACTGATTAAAAAGTTTTGGTGACATAAACTAAAATGAAAGGAAAAATGGATAAAGTAGTAAAGGCCTGGCACTACCGGAAACAAAGTGTTTTTCCACCAACATTCAACGAAAAACTTGTGCTGTAAAACATAATTTTCCCACTTTATTCCCACTGAACCAGTTCACTGTGAAAACGTATGGTGGGAAACAGGTTCCTATTGAAACGCTGAGAAACTTCATAATTTTTCCGTGTAAAAATAATACTATTTAGGTTTTTCCCACTGAACATTTTTCGGTGCGAAAATATAGATTATTTAGTAATGTGGAGAAAATTGGTTGAGAATAGTTCTATTACGCGCAAAATGGTTGGGGACCAAAACTTAGACTAACTGAATCGACTTTTACAAAGTCTTGAACTTTTTAATGTATAGGTGTTGGGGCTCAAAAGTCTTAAAGTTTCATGTGACACCTAAATAATTTCCCACTTAACGCGTTCTTTTAAATTTGTACTCCCTCCGTCTCAATTTATATGACACTTTTCGCTTTTTGAGAGTCAATTTGCTTAAACTTTGAAGCTAAATGGATTAGATTAACTCGATATATTAACATTAAAATTTATATATTGGAAAATTACATGAAAAGTATTATAAATTGCAACTTTTCTCATATCAATTTGATGAAAAAATACATCTTAAAATGATGAACAAAGTTCATACAGTTTGAATCTCGGAAAGCGAAATGTGCTACATAAATTGAGACACAGAGAGTATTAAATATAGTGATAGTTACGTTTTAATTACAATATTTGTAAGGTCATCAATCCATATTATTAAGTAAAATTTTCACAAACAGCTACCTTTTGGCTCCTTTTAACAATTATAACTACATATTCTACATTTGCAATTCGTAGCTGGAGGACCTATATTTAGCTAGTAGATACGTCGACTTAAATATATGATAAATATAACGGAAATACATACGCTGAGAAAACTGAAAGTGTTATATTTATGGAAACAAAATCTATTACAATTTAAATTAAAATCAGTTTTTAATGTTCCCTGATTCACACAAATATCCTCCCATTCCATATCTGATCTCATATCTCATTCAAATAGCTAACAAATTCAAAAAAAATTGAATTCAAAAAGTACATTCATATTTTTAACAAAAAAAAAGGCCTGGCAGAGTAAAATAAAAGAAAATTATGCCTTGTAAAATTTTACAAGGCAAACTTTTGCTTAAAATTCTGCCTTATAAGGCAGAATTCTACTTTATAAGGCATAATTAAGGCAGAATTTTAAGGCAAACTTTGCCTTATAGGGCAGAAATTTCGCGAAGCCTTGCCTTGTGATTTTTTTTTATTGAGCGGGGATTTGAACCTAAAATCTCAAGGTATTTTCGGCTACTTTTTTAAGCGAAGGGCAAAAATTAAAGGCTAGCGATTTGAGGGGAAAAAAATTAGACACCATTGCCTTTGAAGGGCAATCCGTGCAAAAAAATGGCTTCAGTCCAAAGCTTGAAACAAATTCAAGATTTGAATTTTATGGCTTCGAGTTCGAAATTCTACCGCTACTCGTTTGATTTATAGCCTTTGAGATCTATTACTTGTACCGTTTCAATTTATGTGAACCTATTCGATTGGACATAAAGTTTAAGAAAAAAATGAAAACTTTGAAACTGTATCGTCTTAAACACGACATAATATTTGTGTGCCTATAAGAGTTTTAAAACTTATGGCCGGTTTCAAATATGCCATAATATTTGTGTCTATATAAAAACCTTTCATTAAAAGTAAAATGAGAAGTTTAAGTTAAATTATTTTTAATTTTGAAAGGGATAATTCTTTTCTAAACGATAAAAGAAAATAGGTTCGCAGAAATTGATCGGATGGAGTATTTGTACTTGGTGGATATTTTGAATAAAATGGAAGCTAGAACTATGATGTAGGATAGTCAACTAATAGTACAAAAAGAGGAAAATTCTAGTATTCTTCCTATAATATCGAAGTAGAGAAAGTTGATTGCAAATGTTCTGCTTGCATTTATTGACTAGGTCAATTTTTCAATCAAACGAATGACTTTGTCAGAACATAGTTAAAAGATCTATACAAATTTTCATACAAGGACAATCAGTTCTTTAATGGCATGGCTACAAATCCTACTATTTTTCCTCTTCATAACTCTTTCTTATTCCCAAAAACATACAATTTTTCAGGGACAAAACCTTAGAGTTGGAGAAAAATTGGAATCACCAAACAAGGAATTCAGGCTTGAGTTTTTTAGCCTTGATGCCAATAAAACTCACTATATAGGCATATTCTACAATTTACCCTCTAACATGACGCTATTCCCCGATGATTATCGCCCCGTTTGGGTTGCTAATCGCAATAATCCTATACCATATGCATCAGGTAACAATCTCACATTGGATGGAGAGGGAAAACTGAAAATTATCTATGGAAGAGATAGTTTTGTTTTGTTAAGTTCTTATAATGCCTCAAGAAATTCAAGTGCTACATTACACGACACCGGAAATTTTGTGTTGGTGGAATTGAATCAGACTTTGTGGCAAAGTTTTGATTATCCTACTGATACACTATTACCTGGGATGAGACTTGGGAGAAATTTTAAAACAGGACAGGTATGGTCACTGACTTCTTGGATAAGCGAAGATATACCAGCCTCGGGGTCTTTTACGATTGCTATAGACACGACTGACGTAGGCCAATTGATAATAAGGTGGAACGAAAGTGTGTTTTGGATGAGTGGGCCCTGGGAAAAAGGGACATTTGGCAATGTATCACGAATATCTCACTATGACTACGTTGACTTGAGCTTTGTTTCGACAGAGGATGAAAAATACGTGACTTACTCGGTCAATGAGCCTCAAACTTTGTCTAGATACGCGATAGATGTGTTCGGTTTTATCAAGGAAAGAGGAGCAGCAGGACCTTTCGGAGTGTGTTTTTACAAGCCTAGTCCTGGTTGTGTGACAAGAGAATCGATCGGCTGCCCGATTAGAAACAATTCGTGGTTCGAGAGGAGGCCAAACAGTGTTTCGGGTAATAGATTTAGGTTTGGAAATAATAATATGAGTTTATTTGATTGCAAGAGACAGTGTGAGAACAATTGTTCTTGTGCTGCTTTTAACTCTATCACAGCTACTGGAACTGGTTGTGAAATTTGGAGTAATGTATCTATATTGGGTTCACAAAGTCAATCAGATGTTTTCATTCTTGATGGTGAAAGAGGTATGATCATATTTTCCTCATTATCTCTTTCATGTCAGAAACATAAATTTTTGACAGATATAATTACAATAGCAAACAGTGTATCAATTCTGTAACTTGTTTTCGTAGATTTGGTGCCAATAAGAAATGGGAGCGACGCAAATGTGCCAAGCACATTCTCACCTCCTCCGGCTTCACCACCAGCAATATCTACCGACTCAACGCCAAAATCATCTCAAAGAACTTGTATGTATAGTGTATCAATCTTGTTTTTGCATTTGTAATAACTGAATATTAGCTCTTGAATTAGTAGATTAATCTCACTTTTTAAATAGTATTTCTGGTAGCTTCTGTTAATTTTTCCTTTGACATATCTCTGTCGAGGTCTCATAGCCAATCTGTAGTTTTGATTGTTCCTCGATATGGTCCATTTAACAAAGGATCATACATTTTAGGCACGCCTACTTTTTTTAAGTATCATCATTACACAATCTTGTCCTTGTTTCGGATATATCCAGAGAAAGGTCCTTTAGATCATCTGTTTAAAACTGTACAATGTAAAAAAGCATCTCACTGTTGCAAAAGTTATGTAGGATAAATGCGCGTGCGCACATACACACATATATCACCAAAAGTATGCTTTCAGTAGTTTTGAAAATTTTGACTCAATTGTGTTGATGCAGCAATAAAATGGTGGATATGGCTTATAATTGCAACTGGTTTGACACTATTTTTAGGACTTAGCTCCCTATGCTACCTTTTACGCGGAAAAGGTGAGCACTTGAAGAATTTAGCTAGAAGTTTGCACCAGTAAAATTCAACTATGTTGCTCGGACTCTGCTAAAATGCTGCCACACCCATGTGAGTTCCTAAAAAAATACACTACTTTTGGAGGATCTGACACACACGAGGTGGCATTTTTTAAGAGTCCGAGCAATATAGAAATTTGATACTTGGCTTCAGAACTCACAACTTCCTCTTTCACTATCAGGGAAAGCAAAAGCAACAGCTTTGCTATTGCTTAATCAAACAGCAAATAGATCTAAAAAGAGAAAAATAGACAAGAAGATGAGCCATGAAGTGCAGTTATACAGCCTCGATAGCCTAGCAATGGCCACAAACAATTTTTCACCAGGAAATAAGCTTGGGGAAGGCGGATTCGGACCCGTTTACAAGGTAAACATGAATATTTTTAAGTGAATATAATTCGCGCAAGCATAATACTGAAATGAGTCATTTTATTTACAGGGAGAATTGCCTGATGGGCAAGAAGTAGCCATAAAAAGGCTTTCGACGAGTTCTGGACAGGGCCTATTGGAGTTCAAGAATGAAATTTTATTGATTGCAAAACTTCAACATACTAACCTTGTTAGGCTTTTAGGATTCTGTACTCAAGGCGAAGAACGGATTTTAGTATATGAATACATGCTCAACAAAAGCCTAGACTTCTTCCTTTTTGGTAAATGTCATGCTTTTCATCTTCAACAATTAAAATACTTTCAAGCATTCTCATTCTTTATAATGATATTAACAGATAGTAACAAAAGGGAGCTGCTAAATTGGGACACAAGATTCAGAATCATCGAAGGAGTTGCTCAAGGTCTACTATATCTGCACAAATATTCAAGGTTGAAAGTGATCCATAGAGATTTAAAATCGAGCAACATCTTACTAGACGCTGACATGAATCCAAAGATATCGGACTTTGGCATGGCGAGGATTTTTGGAAGGCAAGAATCTGAAGCAAACACGAAAAGAATTGTTGGAACACAGTAAGTTAAATTAGCAGTATTTTCATATATAAGTTTCATATTACTCGAAATTCTGAATACATTTTTCGAATAAAATTTCAGTGGCTATATGTCTCCAGAGTATGCCTTGAGAGGTATTGTTTCAACAAAGACAGATGTATTCAGCTTTGGAGTTTTACTCTTAGAAATTGTTAGTGGCAAGAAAAACAACAGCTGCTATGATTCTGAGCATCCACTTAACCTCATAGGACTAGTAAGTCTCTAAACTACAAAATTTGTACTTTCCAAATGTAAGTTCCCGTTAAATATTTTCTATTTTTACAGTTCCGATTAAATTTAACAATCAGAGTTTGGTAACTATCCGACGGAGACCAAAGTGCTCCCTTTTGCCAAACTTAAACGACCAAAACTGCTCAGTTAATACTTAAGGGGCTATTTCGAACCTACTACCAAAGATAAGGGACATTTTTGTCATTTTCTCAACTTATCTCATGAAACATATATAGAAACATAAAACTTTTACTATGTTTTTAGGCATGGGAATTGTGGAGAGAAGAGAGAGCTTTGGAGCTAATAGATGCAACACTAATTGAATCATGCTCGCGCGATGAAGTAATGAGATGCATTCATGTGGGACTACTTTGTGTGCAAGACTATGCCAAAGATAGGCCTTCAATGTCAAGTGTCGTTTCAATGCTTATGAACGATACGAGACAACCACCACCACCACCAGAGCGACCAGGATTTTTCATAGAGAGAGGGGATCAACGTGCGGAGATCTCGGAAGAAGTAGTAAGATATTCGATAAACGGGCTATCGATTTCAGAGTTGACAGCAAGATAAGTTTTACCAATACAGTGAAAATTTAAATTACAAAATGGTCAATAGGAAAGTAGCTTATTTAACATTCTTTTTGATGAAGTCTAAAAAGTTACCAACTTCAAGTATTCATTCATATGTACAGCCTTATTTGTGGGGCTGATTTTGAGTCCCATTTCTTTGATATTATTCCACTAGTATATCTTAAATTCGAGGTATTGATCATCAGAACAACATTTATGCAAGTATATACAGTGAAAAGAAACTATTATCAGAATTAGTAATGAAGAAAGACATCATGACAGGTGAAACTCTAATGCCTCCACACTTCAAAAGGTGCACTATAGAGAATATTATGAGTACGAGTATCTTCCTATCATAGTTCACCTGAAATATACAATCATTTAACTAGTTATATTTCGAGCTCGAATAAACTTGACCTGATAGCAGGGGCTTTAGTAGCGAATGAAATGAATAACTTCGATTCAACAACCATGTTACCCCCTTGTACTTCAGAATGATTTTAACAAAGATGCTCAATTCCCTTTACTGTCTTCAGTGTCTTGATTTTAGGAATGACAGACAAGCTCTCGTGATACCTCGTGCAATTCTAGTTACTGATTTGAAAGGAGTCACTAGCTTCTTGCTATCCATAGTGCCTCGACCTTCGTTTATAAGGAAGCTTTGTTGTACCTTCGTTTATAAGGAAGCTTTGTTGTACTTAGAAAAGGATAGTAGAACAATCACTAACGGGTTACGAGAAACTGAACAATAAATATTTCAACTTCAATTTACATAATATTTGGTTGAAATTTAAAAGAAAAAAGAATATTTGAAGTTGAAGCTGAAGAATGAATATTTTTGTTTGAAGTTAGACATGAATTTCACTTAGACTCTGTTTGCATGGACTTATAACTTATGACTTATAAGCCAAAAATCATAAGTTAGAAATCCTAATTTATGGCTTTTGCCTTATTTTTATTATTTTGACTTAAAACTAAGTGCTTATAAATACTTTCTATCATACCCAAACACTACGAAAGTGTTTAAAAGACTTAAAATAGCTAAAATAAGTCAATCCAAAATGGCTCTTATAAAAAATTGAAATTTTGATGAATGAAAACCTATATTTCTCAAACCAATGTTTCAAACTTCAAATTGTCTATTTCAATCAAAATTGAAAAAATGGACCAAATTATATAAAAAGCACTTAGTTGATTTGCCCTTAAACACCCCCCCCCCCCCCCCCCCCCCCAAAAAAAAAATATTGAGATAATATTTACAACCAAACTAAAAATGTACTATCTAATGAGGGATGATATCTACTCGTTGGATTTTAAAATATTTAAAAATGAGTAGATGTAATGAAGAAAGAGAATAGTTAAGTATTTACTTTTTGGCATAATTTTCACAGATTGTCTCTTTTATGGATAGTTGCACAGTGAAAAACCTTTTTCGTCTAAAATTTACGAACTTTAGACCATGGTCTAAAAATCCCTTATGACGTAACTGAAAATTTTAATAGAAAATATTGGACGATGGTCTAAAATTTGTGAGCTATTTGGTATACATTTGGGGTTTATGGGTTGACTACTTATGTTTGTATCATATTTCCGCACCTTTTTATGATAAGAGAGCGTTAGTAGTATTCTATTCTTCTTTTATTTAATTTAACTTATATATATATATTTTAGATAAAGAGTTAGCCTAATGGGTAGCTCATCAGGTTCTCTATCATCACTTAGGTGCAGTGGCGTAGTCAGGAATTTAGCGACAGGTGTATATATTTTTTTCTCACTTATGTTCAAGGGTGTGTAAAATTAAATATATATTTATAATAGTTAACATTTAATCTATGTACACCGCTTGATCTTCCGGCGAAGAGTGTGCACCTGACCACCCTTCGCCTAAGCTGCTGACTCCACCCATGCCTAGGTATCAGATTTAGGACATATTAACGTATGAGTAAACATCAGTCTAGAGTCCAACATTTTCGAAGGCTACTTTTGCACTGCTAGAGAAAAATTTATTTTTTGTGCTGTGTTATGTAAATATTTGCGTAAATCAACCTTACTTTTGTGCTGTATTATGTATTTTTTTTTTTACTTTAAATGTTTCAATAAAGTAAAGAAGGCTGCTTAATAAAATAATTTTAAAAAGTGAAAAGAAACACACGTCATCCAATTCCCAAGTTCCAACTGATTTTCTAGAGGAATCATTTACTCTTTTACCCTTTTCAATCTCGTCAAACCACGTGCTGGACAAAGTACTTTCAAATACAAAGTAAGGGTAATTTAGTCAAACCAATTCCATAAATACCAATCACAATTATTTATTCTCTCAGTCTCTATTTCTTTTACAATCAAGAAAACGTTCAAACCGGAAAGTTTCCCAATTTAGAAAGTGCTCCACTTTAGCAAACTTAAGAATAATTCGAATAGGAAAGTTTCCGACAATTTTAACTAAAATTTTTATAAAAAATGTTAGACCATAGTCTAAATTTTATAAGTTATTGCAAGTATTATAATACAGTATAATATTTTATCTATAAAATTGATCACAAACATTAAACACGTGTCTAATTGTGATGGGATTAACTTATGCAAGTTGTTTTGACCATATTACCCTTGCTTAGTCCAATCACATTATTTATATTCATTTAATCTCTTTCTCTCTGCTGATCGACTGTTCTTTGAGTTCTGACTTTTTTTCTTTTACAAATCAAGAAAACGCTCAATTCGGAAAGTTTCCCAATTTAGAAAGATGTCTGGAAAAGGAGCAAAGGGTTTGATAATGGGAAAAACATCAGCAAACAAAGACAAAGAAAAGGAAAAAAAGAAACCCACTTCTCGTTCTTCTCGTGCTGGTCTTCAGGTTCAATTGTTTTGTCAAAAAAAAAAAAATATCTGGCTTTGTTGTTAAAATTTTCAAATTTTGATGGGTAGATTGATTTGTTGTAGTACATTAGGGTTTTTGATGATAGATAGTCTAAAGTTGTTTTTTTTTTTAAAAAAATAATATATATATATATATATATATATATATATATATATATATATATATATATATATATATATATATATATATGTGTGTGTGTGGTTTATTCTTAATTCTTTTACATTTTTGATGTTTCTGTTTGGTTTTGTGGGGTGTGAATGAAAAATTCAATGATTTTTCCGAAAAGGATGTGACTTTACTGTAAAATCATCGGTGGCGGAGTCAAGATTTTTATCAAGATGTTTAAAATATAAAAAAGTAAATATACGAAGCAGTGAAAGGTTCAACATCTTCTATATATGAATAGAATATAATTTTACCCATGTATAAATACTATTTTTTTCCCGCCGAAGCCCCCTCGGCCCTATGTGGCTATATAAGTTAAAAGCTTTGCTTCAGATTTTCAATTCACTGTAGCATAAAAAACCGAAAGTCTGAATTTTTTTCTCCCCTCAAAATCTGGTCTCTGCATTTGTTTTCAAAATAAAAATATTATAGAGTTATGTAATTTGCTGCCGCCGTTTGAGTTCTGCAATTTGTATTGCCGCTATCACGGAATAGTTTTTCGTTCTATCGCAGTTAATCCATTAACCTTGACAACTGTGAGGGGATTAGATTTTTTAAGGACACACAAAAAACTTGTGGGCTCGGAAATTTCTGTTCCATCTGCTTTCTGTCCTTAACGTTTTTCCTTTTTATGGATTCTTAAAACAGAAACTGATTTTGTTAAATTACTGCTTTGAACACAGGAAGATAACAGTTTCTTGATAGATTGTTTGATTTTTGTCGTAAATTAGGTTTTTGATGATAGATAGTCTCGGTTTTTGGTTTGTTTTCGCAGTTTCTTTTTGTTGTTTGAGGTTAGGAAACTTACACTCAATGTCTACTGAGGAGAAAATATTTGCGCCACGTAACCCATATTTTGAGTTTGTTACATGGTTTAGCCCATATTTGTGTATAAACACCTTTTATAGTATTCTTGTGCCGGTCTTCAGGTTTTTTTTTTAAAAAAAAAAAAATTAATCTTTTTTTTGTTGAAAAAAATATCTAGGTTTATTCTTAAATCTTTAATTCTTGATGGGTTTTGATTGATACATCGATTTATTGTCAAAATTTAGGGTTCTTGATCAGAGATAGTCTTAAGGACCCGTTTGGCCATGAAAATTCCAAATAAAACTCGAAGTTGTATTTGGAATTGGAAAACACCTAAACTCCCGTTTTCGATTTTTTTTTTCCTTGCACTTTCAGTACATTCAAACAACCAAATGTGTTTTTGCAAAAACTATAACCAAACAAATGGGGTTCGTTTTTGTAGTTTTTGTTGGGGAGATTTTCAAAAATATACAGCCCAATATAAAATATATACGCCACGTAGCTATATTTTCAGTTTATACAATATTATACAACATTATTTTACTTGGGGGGAAGCATTATACGCAATGTACAAACCTTGTATATAATAGTGTATAAAAGGACAAAGAAAAGGACAAGAAGAAACAAACTTCTGGTTCTTCTCGTGCCGATCTTCAGGTTTCTTCTTCTTCTTCTTCTTTTTTTTTTTTTTTTTTTTTTGGTTGAAAAAATTTATGGGTTTGTTCTTAAATCTTCATTTTTGATGGGTCTCTATGGATAGATTGATTTATTGTTGTAAATTAGGGTTCTTGATGAGAGATAGTCTTAGTTTCTGGTTCGTTTTCGTAGGTTTTTGTTGGGAAAATTATGCTCTACGTGTACTGGGAGAAAATATTTACGCCACGTAGCCTATATTTTGAGTTTGTTATCCGGTTTAGCCTAAACTTGTGTATAAACAAACACCTTTTATACACTATTATACACTTTTTTACAAGGTTGATCAAAGAGTGTAGCCTAGTGATCAATGAAATGGGTAAATTATGAGGTCTTAGGTTCAATTTCCAGGGAGGTAAAACACACTAGGTGATTTCTTCCTATTTGTCCAAGTTTTGGGGGATAGAATTGCTCGGTACCTGTGCTGGCGTGGCGGGAGGTAGCAGGTGCCCTGTAGAATTAGTCGAGGGAGCAAGTTGATTTGGACACCACGGTTATAAGAAAAAACATCTAACTATTTAATCATGCGTTATGACTTACACTTTCTTTTGATGGTAGAAAGTGGAGGAGGAGTCTCACTTTTGGATTTTGCAAGAGCTTTTGGGTTGGTGATAGCCAATTCGAGTTTCCCAAAGAAGGAGGAACACTTGGTAACCTTCCGTAGTTCGATGGCTAAAACTCAGATAGACTTTTTACTCCTTAGGAAGGATGATAAAGGTCTGTGCAAAGATTGTAAGGTCATTCCGAGCGACTATCTTACAACCCGACATAAGCTCTTGGTGATGGATTTAGGGATCAAGAGGACGAGGAAGAAAAGGGTCGTGGATGACCGACCTAGGATCAGATGGGGTAGTTTGACCACGATTAGTGCACTGGAGATGGGAGAGAAATTGAAGGATATGAGG
Organism: Lycium barbarum; assembly: GCF_019175385.1. Taxonomy (NCBI): domain Eukaryota; kingdom Viridiplantae; phylum Streptophyta; class Magnoliopsida; order Solanales; family Solanaceae; genus Lycium; species Lycium barbarum. Next base: position 143,270,329 of record NC_083340.1, on the reverse strand, counting down.
GCCTGGGATAGTAGTGGGGATGCGACCAGTATGTGGGATAAGACGGCTAGTTGCATTAGGGTGGTAGCAAGGGAAGTGTTGGGGGTCTCGACAGGTAGTCGTGGTCAGCATCGAGGGGACTGGTGGTGGAATGGAAAAGTTCAAGGGAAAGTGGAAGCAAAGAAGGTGGCGTATGCGAAATTGATAGAAAGCAAGGATGAGGTGGAGAAGTGGACGAATACGAAGCTTTATAAGATGGCGAGGAAGGAGGCGAAGTTGGCGGTTTCGACGGCAAAAGCGGCAGCTTTTGAACGCATGTATGCTGAACTAGAAGAGAAAGGAGGGGACCAGAAATTGTTCAGGCTAGCCAAGGCGAGGGAGAGAAAGGCACGTGATGTGGATCAAGTAAAGTGCATCAAGGACGAGCATGGCAAAGTATTGGTAGAGGAGACTCTCATTAGACGGAGATGGCAGTCATACTTCTATAAACTCTTGAATGAAGAAGGGGACAGAGACATTGTGTTGGGAGATTTTAAACATACAGGAAGGCATCGTGATTATGGGTATTGCAGGAGTATTAAGGTTGAGGAGGTTAGGGGTGCTGTTCGTAGGATGCGCAGGGGAAGAGCGATCGGACCTGACGGGATTCCTGGGGAATTTTGGAAGAGCGCGGGGCCGGCAGGTTTGGAGTGGCTGACTAGGTTGTTTAATGTCATCTTTAAGACGGCATTGATGCCCGAATAATGGAGGGGCGAGTGTAATGATCCCTCTATACAAGAATAAGGGAGATATCCAGAGTTGTAACAACTATAGAGGTATCAAACTGCTAAGACATACTATGAAAGTGTGGGAAAGGGTGGTGGAGATGATGGTGAGGAGAGGTGTGTCTATTTCAGAGAACCAGTTCGGATTCATGCCGGGACGCTCAACTACAGAAGCCATCCATCTTGTGAGAAGATTGGTGGAGCAGTATAGGGAGAGGAAGAGAGACTTACACATGGTATTCATCGACCTAGAAAAGACTCATGACAAAGTTCCAAGAGAGATCCTATGGAAATGCTTGGAGGCTAAAAGTGTACCTGTGGCGTACATTAGGGTGATCAAGGACATGTATGAGGGAGCCAAAACCAGAGTAAGGACAGTAGGAGGAGACTCAGAGCCCTTTCCAGTTGTGATGGGGTTGTATCAAGGATCAGCTCTTAGTCCGTTTTTATTTGCCTTAGTGATGGATGGATTGACACGGCAAATTCAAGGTGAGGTGCCATGGTGTATGCTTTTCGCGGACGACATAGTCCTGATCGACGAGACTCGTAGCGGAGTTAACGCTAAGCTGGAGGGTTGAAGACATACCCTGGAGGCTAAAGGGTTTAAGCTAAGTAGGACCAAGACAGAGTACTTGGAGTGTAAGTTCAGTGAAGCACCTCAGGAGGCTGGCTTGGAAGTGGGGCTTGGTACCCAGGCTATCCAGAAGAAAAGTAGTTTTAAGTACCTTGGGTCTATTGTGCAAGGCAGCGGGGAGATTGACGATGATGTCACACATCGTATTGGGGCAGAGTGGATGAAATGGAGGCTTGCTTCCGGAGTGCTATGTGACAAGAAGGTGCCACCAAAACTTAAGGGCAAGTTCTACAAAGCGGTGGTTAGACCGACTATGTTGTATGGGGCGGAGTGTTGGCCAGTTAAGATCTCTCACGTTCAAAAGATGAAAGTTGCCGAGATGAGAATGTTGAGATGGATGTGTGGCCACACCAGGAGTGACAGGATTAGGAATGAGGATATTCGGGATAAGGTGGGGGTGGCCTCGGTGGAAAACAAGATGCGAGAAGCGAGATTGAGATGGTTTGGGCATGTGAAGAGGAGAGACACAGATGCCCCAGTGCGGAGGTGTGAGAGGTTGGCCATGGATGGTTTCAGACGAGGTAGGGGTAGGCCGAAGAAGTATTGAGGAGAGGTAATTAGACACGACATGGCGCAATTACAGCTTACCGAGGACATGACCTTAGATAGGAGGGTTTGGAGGACCCAAATTAGGGTAGAAGGCTAGTAGATAGTCTCGTTATCCGTTCTTATTAGTAGTCGCAGTATCGCAATTTAATTTCTTGTGCTCCGATTTATGCTATAATCTGCTATTTCCTGTGCTTTAATTATCCTGCGGTATCGGTGTCGCTTGCATTATTTTATTTTATATTATTTCATTTCCATATCGCTTTGAATCGCTTAGCCTTATCTGACTTTTTAATGCTTTTATGCTTTTCTTGAGCTGAGGGTCTTTCGGAAACAGCCATCCTACCTTGGTAGGAGTAAGGTCTGCGTACACTCTACCCTCCCCAGACCCCACCATGTGGGATTTCACTGGGTGTTGTTGTTGTTGTTGTTTCTTTTGATGGTAGAGGAGCAATCAAATTTGTAACTTTTATTGTATTCAATATGATATTGAGCCGTACTGACTTTTGTTTTTTGATAACCCTGATGTTCAATCCAACTTGCGCGCACCTTGACTGATTTCAAAAGGTACCTGCTACCTCTTACCAGCACAGGTTACAGGCTTGGACAAATGGGAAGTAATCACCCGGTGATTTTGCTTCCGCTGGAAATTGAACCCGAGACCTCATGGTTCTCAACCCTTCATTGACCACTAGGCGCCAGCATTGGGTGCAAGCTAAACTGGAACTTTTGTGCTCTTCTATTTGTTTTATGCTCAACTTTTTTGTCATAAATTAGTCATTTTGACGAGATATGTCTTAGTTTTTGGTTGTTTTCACCCTTTTTTTGGGTTTCCTAGGTTGCTCTTTGTTGTCGTACTTTAGTTGGTTCTCTGTGGATGTAGTTAAGGATTTATGGGTTCATCTTGTTAGGATTTAAATCCCAAATCCGACCTTTGTAAGCAGGTTCCCAGGAAAGATTGGAGGGTCACAGCTGGACCACTTAAATACCAACCTCCTTAGACAGAACCTACTTACGCCGTGATGTAAGCGAAGAATAAATAGCACACACAGATTTATAGTGGTTCACCCTCAATGTGAGAGCTACGTCCACGTTGCTGCTGCAGATCTTATTAAAGAATAAATATTACAAGTGTTTACAACACTCAACCTCACAACCCCAATCCCAATTACACTCAAGAATTTTACCACAGAAAATTCTCTCAAAGACCTTCTCTTACTTAGGCCTTTCACTAAGAGTATTTCTCTTAGATTTTTTTCTCTCTTGGGATGTGTATAGCAAATGATCTTAATGATGTCTTACAAATGAACCATAAGCTACCTATTTATAGGAATGAATTTCCTATGATGAGGTAAGCGCTTACATCACGACTATTATGAGGTAAGCGCTTACATCACGACTATGTGAACAAAAGAATTGACTTGTTTGGCCAATTCCACACCTAACAAATCTCCCACTTGAAGACTAATTTTAATTTGTCTTCACACTTTGATCGATGCAGCAGCTCTTTCCTACTTTCATACTTCGTGCAGGCCAACTGAAGTTGAGCATAACTTCAGTTTGTCTATCGTCACTGCCTTTGTCAGCATGTCTGCTGGATTCTGACTCCCTGCGATCTTCTCAAGCACTAGCGCTCCATCTTCCAAAGTTGATCTAATGAAATGGTACCGGAGTTGTATGTGCTTCGTTCGAGCATGGTAAACCGGGTTCTTTGCCAAATGAATGGCGCTTTGGCTATCACAATATAGCACACTTCCCTCGTGGTCCTGATCCAATTCCCGCAGAAAAGATTGTAGCCACATCATTTCCTTTGTGGCCTCCGTCACAGCAACTTACTCAGCCTCACAACTAGAGAGAGCTACTATCTTTTGCAACTTGGAAACCCAAGAGATTGCAGTACCTCCGAAGGTGTAAACATACCCGGATGTGCTCTTTCTGCTATCAATATCACCACCGTTGTCAGCATCAACATACCCTTGCAATCCTGTTTTTGATTTTCGGAAATACAGAGCTGAACTCGAGCTGCCTTTCAGATATCTGAATATCCACTTCACAGCCTCCCAGTGTTGCTTTCCCGGATTGCTCATAAATCGGCTGACAACTCCCACTGCATGTGCAATGTCTGGCCTTGTACATATCATTGCATACATAAGACTACCGATTGCAGATGCATAAGGTATCTTGTCCATCTGCTTCTTCTCATCCTCGGTTGTCGGCGACTGATCCTTTGACAACCGAAAGTGTCCAGCCAAGGGAGTGCTGACTGTCTTGGCATCATGCATGTTAAACCTTTTGATAACTTTCCTCACATATTCTTCTTGTGAGAGTTTGATGCCCTCCTTGCTTCGGTCGATTCTCATCCCAAGGATTTGCTTTGCAGCTCCCAAATCCTTCATTGCAAACTCTTCCGATAACCCTTTTTTCAACCGATCAATCTCCTGTAGGTTTGCTCCTACGATTAGCATGTCGTCGACATAGAGTAGCAGTATCATGTACAAGTCTTCAAATTTTTTGAAGTAACAGCAGTGATCTGCCTCGCACCTTGAAAAATCAGCTTTCTTCATAAAGCTGTCAAACTTTAAATACCACTGTCTTGGAGCCTGTTTTAGTCCGTACAGACTCTTTTGAAGTTTGCACACCAGATTCTCCTTTCCTTTGATTTTGAATCTCTCCGGCTGTCGCATGTAGATTTCATCGTCTAGATCACCGTGAAGAAATGCAGTTTTCACGTCCATCTGTTGCAGATGTAGATTTTCCTTTGCTACCAGCCCAAGAACAGTTCTGATAGTCACCATCTTGACTACGGGAGAGAAGATCTCCGTATAGTCAATGCCTTCTTTCTGTTGAAATCCCTTTGCAACCAGCCTTGCTTTATAACGCTTGCTTCCATTGGGTTCTTCCTTTATCCGATAAACCCATTTGTTTTGCAATGTCTTTTTATCCTTTGGCAACTCGGATAATTCCCATGTATGATTTGCCGATAGTGAATCCATTTCATCCTTCATTGCCAGCTCCCACTTAGTCGATTCATCGACTTGCATTGCTTCTTCATAACATTCCGGCTCCCCTCTATCAGTGAGTAGAATGTAGTTGAGGGATGGAGAGTACCTGTGAAGCGGCTTCCTGATCCTGGATGATCTACGCAGCTCTGTGATTGGCGTCTGTTAATTTGTTTCAGAATCAGCACTTTCATCAGCACCTTCTCGGATTGTTTGTTCCTCTGCCTCGGTTGTTCCTGGCTGCGGCTCAGGTGCCGGAAAGTCCCTCAAATCGACTATTTCCGATTCCTTGTCCTGACATTCTGAATTCTTTTGCAGCTTGTCTTTGTACAGTACCTCTTCGTTAAAGACAACATTCCTGCTTCGGATGATCTTCCGATTTTGTTCATCCCAAAATCGGTACCCAAGCTCGGTGTCACCATAGCCAATAAAGTAACACTTCTTTGATTTTGGATCAAGCTTGCTTCTAGCCGTATCATCATTATGAACATATGATAAGCAACCGAACACTTTCAGAAATGAAATATTTACCTTCTTGCCACTCCAGACTTCTTCTGGAATTCTGAAATCCAAGGGAACTGACGGTCCTCGGTTAATTAAGAAGGTCGCGATATTGACTGCATCTGCCCAGAATGTCTTGGGCAGTCCAGAGTGTATTCTCATACTCCGAGCACGCTCGTTCAACGTTCGGTTCATTCTTTCGGCTATTCCATTTTGTTGCGGCGTTCCAGGAATAGTTTTCATCAGCTTGATCCCATTATCGGCACAGTACCGTTTGGAATCACCATCGGTGTATTCTCCGCCGTTGTCGGACCTCAAACACTTCAACTTGAGGTTTGTTTCATTCTCGACCATGGCTTTCCATCTTTTGAATACACTAAACACATCGGATTTATTTTTCATAAAATAAACCCATACCTTCCTGGTTGAATCATCAATGAAGGTCACGTAGTAGTGTGATCCTCCAAGGGAGGGGACAGTGGTAGGTCTCCACACGTCTGTGTGCACCAATTCCAACTTCTCGACCTTCAACTCCCTGCCTGCATTTGAGAAGCTTACTCGCTTTTGTTTTCCGAGAATGCAGCTCTCACACGTATGAAGGTCCACCGTCTTCAGCTCCGGAATTAAGCCATTTGTCACCAACAGCTTCATCCCCTTCTGCCTGATATGCCCAAGCCGACAATGCCACAAATCTGTCTTCTTTGTGTTGTCAACCACAGCAACAATATCACGACAGCTAGCCGTCATGTAGAGAGTGCCAATCTTCTTTCCTCGGCCAACTACCATAGCACCTTTCGCCACCTTCCAAGACCCATTACCAAAGTTGAGATCATATCCCTCATCATCAAGCTGACCTACTGAGATCAGGTTTCGCATCAGCTTTGGAACATGTCTAACTTTTGTGATCTTCCACGAGGATCCATTTGACATCTTCAAATTAATGTCTCCCGTGCCAACAACATCTAGCGGCTCTCCATCGGCTAAATAAACTTTACCGAGATTCCCAGCCACGTAGTTTGTCATTATATCATGATGTGGGGTGGTATGAAAGGACGCTCCTGAGTCAAGCACCCAAGAGTCTATCGGGCTGTCAACCGATAGCAACAACGCATCGCCAATGTCTTCCGTAGCAGCGTTGATTCCAGCCCCCTTGTTGTCCTCCTTCTTTGGCGCCCTGCAGTTCTTCTTGAAGTGACCTGGTTTCCACAGTTCCAACACTCAAATGTTCGTCCTGGTCTGGATTGACCCCTGCCATTCCTTGACTTCGATCTGCCCCTATTTCGGTTGTAGTTTCTGTCATAATTTCTGGTTCTGTTTTCAACATTAAAAGCAGAACTCGTCGATGCCTCTCCAGAATCTGTCCTGCGCACTTCCTCAGCAAGGATACGATCCCTAACATCGTTGAACTTTAGTTTGTCACTGCCGACAGAATTACTAACCGCTGCTCTCATTGGCTCCCAGCTATTTGGTAGGGATGCCAACAAAATTAGAGCTTGCACTTCATCATCGAAGTCAATTTTTACCGATGACAATTGATTTACAATGGTATTGAATTCATTTACGTGTGCAGCAACATGAGCATTTTCCATCATCTTTAGATGAAATAGTTTATTCATGAGAAATACCTTATTATTTGTCGAAGGTTTCTCATACATGTCAGACAATACCTTCATCATATCTGCAGTGGTCTTCTCCTTTGCCACATTGTGAGCAACGTTCTTTGACAGCGTCAGCCGAATGACTCCCAGAACTTGTCTGTCGAGGAGATTCCAATTTGCTTGCTTCATCTCCTCTGGTTTCGGACTCAGAGGTTCATGAAGCTTTCTGCCATATAAATAATCTTCAATTTGCATTCTCCAGAACGCAAAGTCTGTACCATCGAATTTACCGATGTCGTGCGTCGTACCATCTTCGCCTCCCATCGTTTCTAAATCACAACACAACCTGTTGCTCTGATACCAGTTGTTAGGATTTAAATCCCAAATCCGACCTTTGTAAGCAGGTTTCCAGGAAAGATTGGAGGGTCACAGCTGGACCACTTAAATACCAACCTCCTTAGACAGAATCTACTTACGCCGTGATGTAAGCGAAGAATAAATAGCACACACAGATTTATAGTGGTTCACCCTCAATGTGAGAGCTACGTCCACGTTGCTGCTGCAGATCTTATTAAAAAAGAAATATTACAAGTGTTTACAACACTCAACCTCACAACCTCAATCCCAATTACACTCAAGAATTTTACCACAGAAAATTCTCTCAAAGACCTTCTCTTACTTAGGCCTTTCACTAAGAGTATTTCTCTTAGATTTTTTTCTCTCTTGGGATGTGTATAGCAAATGATCTTAATGATGTCTTACAGATGAACCATAAGCTACCTATTTATAGGAATGAATTTCCTATGATGAGGTAAGCGCTTACATCACGACTATTATGAGGTAAGCGCTTACATCACGACTATGTGAACAAAAGAATTGACTTGTTTGGCCAATTCCACACCTAACACATCTGCCCGGACCCTTTATATGTGTTAAAAAATTCACTAAACAAGTACAAGTAATAGAGTTTGAACCCAGTAAATCAAATGGGTTGTGGTAGTATTTCAAACTCGAAATCATAATGTTTAAATTCTTGATTTGCCTCTGGTTTTACCCTGCTTCTTTTTTTTTTGGGGGGGGGGGGGGGGGGTGTTGATTTGAAGGATTTCTTTTACTATTACTTTGCAAGGTTATTAAACACGACGAAAAAATGTGTATAGGTAATACATATTAGAAAAGTTGGTCCGCGATCTAATGATGACTTACACATTCTTTTGATGTTGTTTATTGTAGATGTATAACCTTTATTGTACTCAATATAATATTGAGCTGAACTGGAACATTTGTCCTTTTTTACTTGTTTAAGCTCAACCTTTTGTTTGGTACTTAAATTTTCTCCCATGAGACAGGTCTTTATACCCAATTGATTGCAAGATACTTGTAAATAACTCTTAATTTCGATTTAATTGAGCTGAACTGGAATCTTTGTGTTCTTGTGTACATTAAACGCACTTAGGTTGGGTTGAGCTTTGATGTTAGAAGACCAGATAGCCAGGATATTTGGTTTTTTTCTTTTTCTCTTCTCTTTTGTTCCTTTTCGCTGACTTATGGATGTAACTGCATCACCTTATCAGTGCTGATTTTTAACAGCTATAATATTTACCATTTCAAAACAAAATAAAAAAGGCCAGAGAGGCTAAGCCAATCCTTTTTTACCTAAAGCAAAGGTCGAACAATCTTTTGATGAACTAATCTTGAGTTTATCTAGTGTGTGTAGTGGACTTGAGTTTTTGGTTTCTCTCTCTGTGGAAATGGGTAATAATCAATGTGGGTCCTCAATAAGTTGCTTTCTATTTCTTTTGGTAAAAGTTGTCAAAATATGTGCATGATGTGCTTTACGGTTTTGTTTTTTTTATGTATAAGCACTGTGTTTAACTGCTAGTGGTAATGGAGAATGATAGCTGCATAATTTGGCCATTCTGTTTTCTGTATGCAATGCACTACTTGTGTGAATAGTAAGGTCTGTTTGGTGGTAGTTTTATTCCAGGAATGAAGTTACTCTTCTTTGACTCTTGAATTGACCAGTGCTGCAAGCCTGCAAACTGCTCAACAATTAGGCAGTAGCAATAGTTATCTCATTATTCGGTTCCTTTTTCATGATATTGTACGTAAAGCTAAGGGCCCTTTTTCTTGATTCGTCTGCTATAGTTTAACATTGATACCTTGTCCTTTCAAAGCCAAGGCATCCATATAGTATCCTATATGCGTCCTGGCAATGCATTATACTGCCTTGGTAAATGTCTCTGACTTTTGTTCATTCGTATCCGTCTAATTTGATTAATAAGAGGATTAGGTGACATTGACCTTAAGTTCTGCATATAGCTTATCTTTGGCCATTTTTGGGATTACATGACTCTTCTTTCTTTATGATTTCTGAACTGTTTGCCTTGTGCCTTTTCAGTTTCCAGTTGGGCGTATCCATCGCCTGCTAAAGGAGAGAACCAGTGCCAATGGGAGAGTGGGTGCTACTGCAGCTGTTTACTCTGCTGCAATCTTGGAGTATCTGACTGCCGAAGTATTGGAGCTGGCTGGGAACGCAAGCAAAGATTTGAAGGTGAAACGTATCACCCCAAGACATTTGCAACTAGCAATTCGAGGTGACGAAGAACTTGATACTCTGATCAAAGGAACTATTGCGGGAGGAGGTGTAATACCGCACATTCACAAGTCGCTCATTAACAAATCTTCTAAGGAGTAATGAAAGCCTGTTGTGTTACAACTAGTTGTCTGCTTGCTTTTTGGAGAAATATTCCTTTCTGGAAACTTTAACCATTTGGTTTTTTTGGTGTCTGCATATGCATAGACATAGACATAGAATTGTCTACCTATTATGTTGGCATTTTCCATCTAGGTTCTCCTTTAGGTATTCTAGACATGGTCCTTTGCTAATATACCAACATTTGATGTGATTACCGGGTTTCCTCTATTGTCTTCTTGATCCTGAATGCCTTTTAGTTAACAGATCCATCCATGGATGTGAATTGTCAGAGGCGGATTCAAAATTTTAAAGTTTATAAGTTTCTGCAGTTAATATGCAATAATAATTGGGTTCGATAATCAAATATCTATAGGTATTTAGTGAATTTCTTAATACATATCTAGGGTGTCGACAAAAGCTATTGTGTTCACGTGAACCTATAAATTACATGATAGATCTCAGCTTGTGAACTGTGATGATGTCATGATAGGGATTAGATCCTCTTGAGTTCCAATATTTCTATGTTCCAGCATCCCCGAGTCTAGTGTGTATGGCTTATCTCTACGTTCTAGGATAGTGGTATACCAGGATTTTATGCAAACAATGTCGGCTTATTATTACAATTTGTCTTGTAAGTGAATCTGGGTCTAAGACTGTTGGCATTAAGACTTTCCTCCTTGGTTTGATATATCCTTTTGGTTTACTCTTTAGCCGAAGCTGTGTGTACATAAAATCTTAATTCCCTTTGGATGATATTGTTAGAGGGAAATTTCTCTGATCTGTAGTAGGAACAAAAATATTATTTGAAGAAAAATAGATGTAAAAAACTTCCTTCATAAAAGATTTGATCGTAGTGCGGGAGACCTTGAAACTTCAAAAATTAATAAATCTTTAAACACTAAAGCCTAGTTGTAGAAAAGAAGTTTAAAGAGGACAATCTCACTTTCAAGTTGTAGTTTGAAAAGAAATTGTTATGTTGCAAATTGGAGAAATGCTCAATGATGAAGATCTGAGTCCTTCTCGTGCTTATACGGGGGATTTCTTGTTGAACTTTTAGGAAATTTGCCTTTGCAGATAGAGTTACCCGATGTATATGCTGGTGAGAGAGAGTAGAAACCGGTAAATAGTCAAGGTGTGTGCAAGCAAGCTCAGACACCACTGATATAAAAAAATTAAAAAAAAAGGTAGGAATTCTTGCATCAACTTGCAATGTTCAAACTATGGTACAATTATCGAAAGAAATTACAGCAATGTTAGAAAGTGACAATCAACATTATCCTCAAATGAATCTATCAAGATCACAAGCTTTAATCAAAATTCACAACCTAATTAGGTTTCAAAAATAGTTGATTGAGTCCAGAACAATTGGTAACATCAATAGACAACAAAATTCTCCTATAGACAACTAACAAATTGTCCTTGCTCGTAGTATACCTCATATCAAACTATCAAAGGTAGCTTCTTCACAAAAGCAAAATCACCATTACTGATGAAGACCCTTGGAGTTAACATACAAGAAAATTTACAACAAAAGAGGCTAACTCAACAATAAAAGCTGTGTGTGCACGTGCATCCACTGATTCGAACTTAGACTATATATATATATATAGAAAATTTTGAGAATTTTTTTATGATGTACGTCTATGTAGGTGTGTACCAACTACCTTTAAATCCTGGATCCATCTCCTTCTCTGGTTGCTGATTGACATTTAAAAGTTTGCTACCTTTGGAACGTCCACCGGAAACTTATCTATCTCATCCATCCAAGGATTCACTTCCTTTGCTGGCTTTATAGTCCTCAAAGCCTTCCATACAGCACTATTACACTTAAATCCTGAACCAAATCCTATTTGCCACACTCTATCACCTCTCTTCACTCTTCCTTTAGCTTCCGTATAAGCCAACTCGTACCACAAAGAGCTGCTCGAAGTGTTTCCAAAACGATACAATGTCATTCTTGATGGCTCGAGGTGCCTCTCCGTAAGATGCAAATTCTTCTCTATTTCATCTAAAACAGCCCTTCCACCAGCATGAATGCAGAAATGCTCGAACGCTAGTTTGAAATCAGGAATATAAGGCTTGAGTTTCATTTTAAAAAGTTTCTTCCCAACAAGCGTAGCAAAGAAAAGTAATTGTTCTGATATCGGTAACACAAGGGGTCCAAGGGTAGTAATATTGGTTTTTAAGGCATCTCCAGCCACTGCCATTAACTCTTTTGACAAAGAAACTCCTTGTATTCCATTAGCATCCTCTTCTTGAGTGACAGAAGCAAAACACTTATCGTCTGCACCTTTATTCGTACGAACAGCATGTAAAAGTTGGTACTTTGATCTTCTTCTCTCTGTCCATTTATTTGAAAGAAGTATAGCTGCACCTCCCATTCTAAACAAGCAATTTGACACTAACTTTGATCTGTCATTTCCAAGATACCAATTGAGTGTAATATTCTCTGTACTAACAACCAAAGCATATGAACTTGGATGTACTTGAAGTAATTTTTTAGCAAGATCAATCGCAATTACTCCAGCACTGCACCCCATTCCACCTAAATTATAGCTAGTTATGTTCCCTCTAAGCTTATAATGATTTATGATCATTGCAGACAACGACGGGGTCGGATTAAACAGGCTGCAGTTGACAATCAAGATTCCAATGTCCTTCGTTTTCACGTTCGTTTTAGCCAATAGGCCATCAATAGCGCCAAACATAACTGTCTCCGCTTCTTTCCTAGCTTGTTTCAACGACGGATTTGGAGGTATGTTGAGCAAAGCCTCGGGGAAGTATGTGTTGTTCCCGAGCCCTGATCGTTGTAAGATCCTCCTTTGGAACTCAAGATTCTCCTCGGAAAACGCACCAGCTAACCTAGACTGATCCATGAAAGTCTGCATTGTGCACTTATGAGCTTCACCAGGCTTGTAACAACTAAAGTCCACGAGGTATACAGGGCGAGGACGGGTTACGATGTAGATTGTCAATACGAGTACTATGAGTGTTGAACATGAAATTACTGAGATGAGGTTGTATTGAAGATTGTCCCATAATTCAGAAAGATCTTGAGGAGTAAGTGTTGACATGTGAGCAGCAATCCCAGCTACTAGAGGTGTTAATAAGAGGTACATTCCATGAGTAATGAGGTAATGGTAACCAAGCTTAACATATTTCAACTTGACTGATTTGTTGTAATCTGGAAGCTTGGTTGATGAGGGTGGCATCAAGGGTGTAGTTGCTTTTGCTTCTGTCATTTTTCTCCCTGTTTAAAACATTTGACATAGGTTAAGTAATTATTCGAGAGATAATAAGGGATAGTATATTTTAGTATGAATCTAACTTCCATACGAAGGAAAAATAATTTATTCAGAGTTCTCCTCTGAATCTTTGAATGAGCTATAATTCTTCACTACTCCCTGTACTACATAAATAGATACGTAACATCCTATTTATAGTAGTACGAAACCTACTTTTACTAGAAATTTCAAAAACCTATTCCTATTTAATTCTAACTATAAATTCTATTTAGACATGAATTAAATACACGAACAAATATCAAATCCTAAATAAATTTGGTTTCTTGCAACTTCGAATTATTCTTCAACACTACAAACAGTAAAACTTTTACACCATCCGTATAGTTTAATCTATTATACCAAGTTACCTGCTTTTTGAGGTTATTGATCTCATTTGTTATGGATTGTTTATTGTAGTCTGTGTTGCTCGAACTCTTTAAAAATAGCGAAAGGTGCGTGTTGGATCCCTGAAATGTAGAACATTTCCGGAGGATCCAACACGAGTGAGACATAATTTTTGAAGAATTCGAGCTACATAGCCTCTAATTACTATTTCAGGTGACCTAATAGTGTAAAAGTTCTTATAAATTGTCATGTCAATGTATATAAGTTAAAACACTTTTGGTATAGCATGAATTCAAAAACCTCTTGATGTTAATCTCTTTCAAAGTTACATCAAACAGGGGGTGTATAAGATTGGATTCTGCAGATACATTGCTTAGACAATGCAAATACGGGGATGACAACAAATAGTTGAAGAATTCTTATTGCAAAATTTATTAAAACAAATTATTTTCTGGGGAATCAACTTGATGGGGTTTTCTCATATACAAACAAAATACAATAACAACAAATATTATGCCTCAAAATCCCAAGAAAGTTAGGATCGACTATATGAATTCTCACATACCATGTCGCTTCATTTAGGTTCATCTCAGGCCAATGTTATACAAAATAACATTAGAAATAACAAGAAATGAGATTCTCATTTACAAATAGAATGCAGCTCCACTTTAGTGCAAATTCTTTGATTTTACACAAATAGTATGAAGGCTAATATAAATCTTATTCCAAATTCCTACTAAAGAGACATCTTTCTACTGCCCCGTCGTGGTTCTTTCCACCGTGGGCTGCCTGGGGGCCACAGCCGTGGGCCACCCCACCGTGCCCGTACCCCACTTCTGGGTGGCAGCAGCCTTGCGGCTGGCAGCAGCCACGCCCAGCCCCGTCACAACAAGGAGTTCTCGGTGCTCGTCCTCCACAGTCGTTCTACTCGGCAGCCCCGTCATCACATGGTGGGTATGCGCCCACGGATATTGATCATGCTATGCACACAATGTTTTTGAATCCGCCCGATGACAACAATTGGTACATGGACACCGGAGCCACATATCACATGACCAACTCCCAAGGTACTCTCTCGTCTTACTATCAATTGAGCAAAAATAATGGCATTGTTGTTGGTAATGGTAACATGATTTTGATTCGTGGTTATGGTCATACATCCCTTCAAGTAAATCCCTCCTTAAACCTGAAAAATGTTTTACATGCACCTAAACTCATCAAAAACCTTATTTCCGTTCGTAAATTCACTATCGATAATATGGTTTCTGTTGAATTTGATCCTTTTGGCTTTTCTGTGAAGGATTTACGGACGGGGAGCAAACCCATGAGATGTGAGAGTTCGGGTGATCTTTATCCATTCTTCAAAACTTAACGAGCCATCTCGCCTTCCGCACCGTCTGCTCTTACCGTCATCTCTCCTCATATTTGGCACTCTCGTTTAGGTCATCCCGGGGATGTAATTCTTAGTTCTTTGCGTAGTAGTAATTTGATTGAATGTAATAAGGCTCGAAACAATGTTTGTCATTCTTTCCCTTTGGGGAAATTAATTAAAATGTCTTTTTATGACTATCTTTCGACTACTACTGTGCCATTTGACATTGTTCACAGTGATTTATGGACTTCACCTGTTCTTAGCTCTTCTAGTCACAGATATTATGTTTTATTTCTTGACAATTATACTAATTTTCTTTGGACTTTTCCCATCAAAACAAAGTCCCAAGTTTATGATTGTTTCTTGTCTTTCCGGACTTTCATTCGCACTCAGTTTGAAAAAGAAATCAAAACCTTTCAATGTGACAACGGGCGTGAATTTGATAATGGTCCTTTTCATAAATTTTGTGAACAAAACGGGATGCTCTTCCGATTTTCTTGCCCGCACACCTCACCCCAAAATGGTAAGGCAGAACGGAAAATTAAATCCATAAATAATATTGTTCGTACACTCCTTGCCCATGCATCTATGCCCCCCTCCTATTGGCGTCACGCCTTGGCCATGGCAATGTACCTACACAATATTCTCCCTTCTAAAATCTTAGCATATAAGACACCCACTCAGATTCTTTATCAAAAGAATCCATCTTACTCTCATCTCCGAGTTTTTGGTTATCTATGCTTTCCTCTCTTTCCATCCACACAAATTCATAAACTCCAATCTAGGTCCACTCCGTGTGTTTTCCTGGGGTATCCTTCTAATCATCAGGGGTACAAATGCTATGATCCATCGAGCCGAAAAATAATCATAGCTCGGCATGTGTGGTTTGATGAGAACTCCTTTCCATTTTCACAAATAAATAGTCCATCTTCTACCTCATATGAGTTTTTAGGTGATGATAATTCTCCATTGAGAATCCATTTGTTGCATGACCAGGTCGCTGCTCCGCCGCCTGCTCCTCCCTCGTCGCCTGTCCCGCAAACACCTCCCACCACCCCAGCTGCCCGCCAACTCCCGTCACTGCCAGCAGTCCCGTCACTGCCAGTCCCTCCGTCTCCCTCGCTGCCAGTCAACATGGGATATTTAAGCCGAACTTGAAATACCATAATCAAGCCTTAAGTGTCACCAAAAATTCCATCTCCCCCATTCCCCGAAATCCCGTTGGTGCGCTTAATGACCCGAATTGGAAAAATGCTATGCAAGATGAATATAATGCTCTTATTGATAGTAAGACTTGGGAGTTCGTCCCTCGTCCTTCAAATGCTAATATTATTCGGTCTTTATGGATTTTTCGGCATAAAAAGAAATCTGATGGTTCTTTTGAGAGGCATAAAGCCCGTCTTGTAGGTGATGGCAGGTCTCAACGGGAAGGTGTTGATTGTGAAGAGACTTTCAGTCCGGTCGTCAAACCGGCAACTATCCGTGTGGTACTTACTATTGCTTTATCTCACTCTTGGCCCATTCACCAACTTGATGTAAAGAATGCTTTCTTGCATGGCAACTTGAATGAGACCGTCTATATGTATCAGCCCTTGGGATTCCGGGATCCGGCTCGTCCCGATCATGTTTGTCTCTTGCGTAAGTCTCTTTATGGCTTGAAGCGGGCACCCCGGGCATGGTATCAGCGTTTTGCTGATTTTGTGGCAACCATTGGTTTCTCGCATAGTACATCTGACAACTCTCTCTTCACTTATTGTCGTGGAAAGGATACTGCTTACATTCTGTTATATGTGAATGATATTATTCTAACTGCATCTTCAGACTCTCTCAGACTCAGAATTATGTCCAAGTTAGCTGCGAAATTTGCAATGAAAGACTTGGGTCCGTTGAGCTATTTTTTGGGGATTGCCGTCTCCCGGGACAAAAATAGCCTATTCATGTATCAGAGTACTTATGCAGAGGATATTCTTGACAGGGCAGGCATGTCATAATGTAAGCCTTGCCCCCACCAGTTGATACAAAAGGGAAAATCAGCGCCAATTCGAGCGCCCCATATGAAGATCCTACGAAGTACCGTCGGCTGGCAGGTGCTTTGCAATACTTGACATTTACTAGGCCAGACATATCGTACGCAGTCCAACAGGTTTGCTTGTTTATGCATGATCCCAAAGTCGAGCATATGGAAGCATTAAAACGCATCTTGTGTTACATTCGAGGTACGATTGATTTTGGTACACATTTATACAAAACCTCTCTACAGTCACTACTGTCACATACAGATGCTGATTGGGGTGGATGTCCAGACACTCGACGCTCTACATTGGGTTATTGTGTATATTTTGGGGATAACTTGATTTCTTGGTCTTCAAAGCGCCAACCCACTCTATCTAAGTCTAGTGCTGAAGCTGAATACAGAGGGGTTGCTAATGTTGTCTCTGAATCTTGTCGGATTCGTAATCTGTTGCTTGAACTCAATTGTCCTATTCATAAAGCAACTTTGGTCTATTGTGATAATGTGAGTGCCATTTATTTGTCTGGAAATCCGGTACAACATCAACGTACCAAGCATATTGAAATGGACATTCATTTTGTTCGTGAAAAGGTTAGACGTGGAGAGGTTCGTGTCCTACATGTTCCGTCCCGTTATCAGAGACATTTTCACCAAAGGTCTTCCGCGCGTACTATTTGATGATTTTCAGGACAGTCTAACCGTTCGTAAACCTACCGCTTCAACTGCGGGGGTGTGTTAGACTATGTAAATATTTAGTGAAATATATTTTGTAATCTTCTATTTTAGGATAGCGTATGTTAGAATTATATTAGTCAAATTAGTTCCTAATTTGTAGCCTACAATTATGTTGTAAATGTTGTATATTAACCTATTCAAGGAATGAGAATGATCACGGTAAATATTCTATTACACTTTCCTCTTTATGCACTTAATTAGATGCAATAGATCTTATCAGTTCTTTCAGAAGGATTAAAATGCATATAGAAAAAGCAAAAGAAGGTGCATAAATGGTTTCAATGCTGATTAAAAAAACTTAATCATCAGTATCATCAAGAAAACAATTGTGCATGGATAAACCTTAATATAAAAGAGGCATATAAAGAAATCACCTTTAAATGGCAGTCACACCCCAGATCGCTTCAATCCCCCTATAGAGAAGCAAAAGAGAGAGAGAGCTACACTACAATAACATATGAAGTTAGAAAATAAACAAGAAATTTTGTAAATTTGTGCTGTCGTTTAATTTTTGCTACAAATATGGGATAGTGAGAATTTGACTGGTTAGTTATAAAGAACTAGAAAAACATGCAATGCCATCAATTTTTATGGATAAAAATAATACTATCCCATGTAGGGGGTCTTGGGGGTGGGGGAAGCAAAGGTAAATCCATAGCAAGTTAGTTGGTTCAGGATAAGTGTCATTGTTTTAAATGTACACAATTTTTTAAATTTTATTTGTATATGTACACATAGTTAAAGCCGGAAATAATTACATGTACACAATTTTTTTTTATTGCATATGTAAACATAATTAAAGCCAAAAACAATCAATTCAGTCGAACCAATAGAATCCACACTATATTTGCCTCGCGGGGAGAAAACAAGAGAAGTTGCAAAGACTAGTTGGTCCGATTGGTTCTTTGCGCCTAGTTTTGATGTGGCAATTACACTTCGGTTGATCCTCTTTTATCTAATTTTTTAGAATCAGACTTGAAGCCGTCAAAATTGATTGATTACTAGAATTAAAATTTTCGATCTTAATAGCTTTACTATATCAAAAAGTTTGAAGGGAATCTAGAAAGCTTTTATTAATGATTCAGCTGAACCTGTAGCCCACCCTAGATTTGGCTCGGGGAGAAAACAAGAAAAGATGCATAGACTTCGAGGTTGATTGGTCTGATTGGATCTGTGCGCCTAGAAGAAGTTTGATCGTATTATATATACAACAACAACATACCTAGTGTAATCCCACAAGTGGGGTGATCGTATTAAATATACATAATTTTTAATTTCTTTTGTATATCTAAACAAAATTGAAGCAAAAAACAATTACATCACTTGATGCTATAGAACCCACGCTATATTTGCCTCAAGGGGAGAAAACAAGAATAATTGTAAGGAAAATCTCAAGATTGTAGTTGGTGATCTGATTCATTCTAACCTAAGTTTTGGTGATCTGATTCATTAGTACCTAAGTTTTGATGTAGCAAGTAGCAACTATGCTTCGATTGATCCTCTTTTATCTAGGTTTTTACAATTGGACCTTGAACCCCTCATAATTGACTGAATTCCTAGAATTAAATTTTTCAGTCCTAAGAGCTTTTGCAATATCAAAAAATGAGAAGGGAATTTAGGAAGCTTTTATTAATGGATAGTTTCTTTTTTTATTTAATTACTTTTTTTTTTCGAGTGTCAAGCTTAGTATTTTTGCTATAAACCCAAACGAGGATTGATTTATTTCTTGAAAAGGAAAGATTTACATATATAGAAACTACATACTAACTATAATATTGATTAAAAAAAAAGGAAAACATCGCCAAGAAATAATGTATTTACCCTTGAAGCAGGTATAACTTTGATTATCCAAATTTGTGTCAATGCCGATGACACTTCATTGATTAATTTCTTGCATTAATTGTCACAAATTGCCAATTTCGAACAAAGTCAGGCAAAAGCAATAAGAAGAGGAAAAGCCACGAAAATGCCTGTGCATCTCTGGTGAAACATTGTCCCTCCTCCAATGAAATTGTTGCCTTTTTTTTCTTTTACATTTTTTCTTTCCCGTCTTTTTTTTTTTTTTTTTGGGGGGGGGGGGGGGGGGGGGGGAAGAAAATGCACTATTTTGTACAGAGAGATCATCAATGTGTTCTTTACATCTTGACAGAGAGATAAATGACACACATCTTAGTTATGTTCCATATTCTCAGCCGATCATTTGTTTGATATCCGGGCCTGTTATTCCCCTTTGGTAACATAATACTATCTCTTTAAGATTGTTAAAAAAAAAAAAAAACATAATTGAAAAAGAAATGGTTTTGAGACATGAAGAATCGATTTTCCTTAAAGAGATATTGT
Source organism: Lycium barbarum (assembly GCF_019175385.1). NCBI lineage: Eukaryota > Viridiplantae > Streptophyta > Magnoliopsida > Solanales > Solanaceae > Lycium > Lycium barbarum. The sequence goes on along the minus strand of NC_083340.1, from coordinate 143,250,523 downwards.
CCGTATACAGATTGAGAAAAATACAAATAATTTCCTTCAGATTACAACAAAGCTCATATTTATACCTGTAGATTTTTATTATACTACTTTAAGAGTGAAATATGCCTGATCAATTTAAGACTTCTGTATATTACAAACCATCTAACAGTTAATTGCGCTATTACTATGAGAATCTACTTGTTACATCAAAGTAAAAGACAAGAAAGATCATATACAAGTATACGGCTTTACCATTTTAAATGTTGGTTGAAGTATGTCATGTGAAGTGGAGTAACACTTAACACTGTAAACTTTTGACTTGCACCATTTTTTTTCTCATTTGGTGCAAAATATTTCAACTTAGGAAAAGATTCGAATCAAATGAAGCGATAAATATTTGAAACAATTTTATCATTTCGTGTAAAACATTTTCATAAACAGATTTATGCTGGTAAGTTCTAACAGGTATAGTCTGTAGAGGAAAACTCAAGGAAAAAAAAAAAACTACTAGTAAGACTCGTTAAAAATTATATTATGATAGCGTCATGCTCCTAAATTATAAAATTAGGTTGGCCACTAGAGTATAAACGCAAAAATAAAAATTCTTCATGGTAAATGCACGATAGACCATTGAGTAGAAACAATAAAAGGATCAATGAGGCCAATTACACTCAACTGCAATCCTCAGCTTAATACACACCAAAAATATTTCACATCAAAAAGTAACGATGATGAAATGAAGTCTCCTCAGATTGATCACCTCTCTGCTCCAAATGACCACAATAACTTTACTGTGTATGTTTCTCATAATACAGAAGCAAAAAAGGCTTCACTTTACCTTTCTTTGCTTAGGTTCTCTTCTTTTGTGTCCCACCTGTGTCGGATTCTCCAAAAATACTGCTGCACCTGTGTCAGATTCTCCAAAAATACACTACTTTTGGAGTATCTGGCACGCATTCATCAACAATTTTACACTACTTTTGGAGTATCCAGCACGCACTCGTCGACAATTTTGAAGAGTGTGAGCAACATGTCTTACATAGGCAGAAACTAGTAAAATGGGTTGATGTAAGCAGCTTCAGGATGGTAATGAAAAATTTCTCTCAGCATCATTTCCCGAATCAATGGTTCTGCCATATTCTCATCGATATCCAAACTAAAAGGAAATTGAGCGGGAAGATTGCACGTTGGATCATAAAGACTTGATAGGTAAGGGTTGATAGAGAGATTCTGTAACTGTTATTCTCTTTGAGGGATCAAAAACCAGCATTCACTTCAATAAGTTTATTGCTAAAGGATCAACCTGAGGGAAGATAGAAGAAAAGTGTGTTCCTCGAGTAAAAGCAAGAGATCTGACGAATCCTTTAGCCCTTGGGTTATCAATGAAATGAAGATCAGCTTCAGGCTGGCTACCAAGGATATTAAGTTTAAGCTGATTGAGGCACTCAGTTCCTGGGAAAAGAGGCTTCCTGCCAAGGATTTCGGAGAAGATGCATCCGCCAGACCAGACATCAATGGATGTTCCATAATTGTCACAGCAAAGAAGGAGCTCAGGTGCATGATCCCAACGAGTAACTACATATTCAGTCATAAACTGCCCAATGTCTCTGCTAGTCCTAGCCAGTCCAAAGTCACAAATCTTTAACTCACAGTTAGATTCCCAGGTTTCAGGTCCCGGTCGAAAATGTTAGCTGAATGGAGATATTTCAAGCCACGAAGGAGCTACACATCACAGGAAAAGTGGCTGTTAGCAAGACTGCATTAGAACGATGGAGAAGAAGATCAAGAAAGGTGCAGTAATGATTTTAAGCTTGCTTAATGTAGAATCAGACTTCTGATACACCGATGATTAATGCTGGCAAGATAATAGTAATGTCTCTAGGGACTGCGGGATATGCAGTACTAGCTGTGCACGCAAAAATGATCGTTAAGTATCTCAGATTAAGAAAGATTCAATGTTCAAACCAACTTCTATTACCTTCAATACAATCCAATTATTTGCCAACTTCCTTTTGTGGAAACTGGAATTGTTTAGTTCTATAGCCATGATATATGGTGCACAATCAAGAATAAGTGAACTTCAAAAGATAACACATCCAAGAAAAAATCTAGCTTTAAAGCAGGGATCATTTAGAAGGAAAAAATAACAATAAATCGCGTCGTATCATCGACCATGCCCAGGACTACCGGCAAACTGCTTGCTTGCTGGAATTTCACTGGAGATTTGATTAGGCAAAAGAAGTGGGGGAAGACCACAGGATGCATATGGTGGACCATTTGGAGGGAAAGAAACAGTACTTTTTTTGCTCAACTTCTGATGTAGGGATTTTGTACAGGATGTAGATTCTCTGATAGATGTCATATGATGGTCCACCATAGAGCAGTTCAGTGGACTGGAGGCAGGGAAAGATATGTTATGGTGACAGGACAATAGCAAAGGAATCTTCAAGGTAAATTTAGCTTACAGATGGATGAATCAGGACAGTCTA